>NC_030857.1:5331180-5489120 GCF_000208745.1 Theobroma cacao | reverse complement strand
CCTACTTTATAGTGCATATATATATATATATATATATAAAGAGAGAGAGAGAGAGAGAGAGAAAACGAACAATATTTGCCACCTTGCTACAGTTTCCATAGCAAATTTTAATTAAAGATTCTGAAGATATTTTTTTGCCAGTTTCAATTGCTGCTATTACCGGTTTGCTAATTTAAACCCAAACTTAAGATGATGTTTGGTACTTTTATAATATAATGTGATTATAAGTAATATGATTGTAGAAAAAATAACATTACTGTATTTGGTATACAAATAAAATAGTGATTAAAATGTATAAAAGATAATATTGCGATATTTGATTTATAAGTATTTTGTTAAGAATATAATGTTAATTTTCAAAATGAACCTTGTTTATTAAAATATAAATTTAATATATTTATATTTTTTATTATTAATTGTTATATAATATCACTTCTTAAATATATTTTTAATGTTATATATTTTATTTTCATTTCTTTAATATAATTTTTTATATTATATATTTTATTTTAATTTTTTACCTATATTATATAAATTTTATTTTTTATATTTTATTTATTTTAATTTTTAATTCATTTATTAAATATTTTATTTTTTACTTTTTATTTCAATTATAACATTATAAAATATTTTTAACAAAATAATAAAACTGAAGGGTAAAAATATTTTTAATAATATTGCAGAGTGCAATGTAATGTGATTGTATTGGTTTGAACTGTAATCACATTACATCTCTTGACTGTAATGTAATTGTATTATAATTTTACATTGCAGTGATCTATTATAAAAAAAACGCTACAATATAATTTAATTAAATATGTTACAAAAAATGTACTATCATTTCTCTTGTATCACACGCCACTTAAAATCTATAAAACTAGTTTGAAGAAACCATCATTGTCATTGGTTAGTAATAATTACATATATTAATTCTCTGGTTAAAAGAGTGATTATGGTAATTGATGTTGACATTTATTTCAAAGATTTAACTTCATATATATACACTGAGCCTAGCTTCCTTTTTTTTTTTTGACGTGAAATGTACATTTCCATCCAGGGAGGACTCATAATTGATCTTTATAAACAAGGCAAGCAGATAGCTGGGTAGCCCTCCAGGTTACTACGAATTGATAGCAGGGGAACCAATCGGATTCAACCAAAGTTGGACTGTCACCAAAACACTCATCCATTAATGGTTCCATTCTCTCACAACCATCATTTTCTTTTTATCTCTTCTTTGACAACAAGCACCTTATCTTTGAAGCCATCGATCATTTGAGTATGCGTGTATGGTTTATTTTTTTCTGTTTTAAGCAGCTAGAACAATAGTAAAAAGCATGATTGTTTTCATAATTTACAAAAAGAGAAAGGCCCGCGTGGAAGAAATTTGTGATTCGTTCCGTAGGAATCAATTATAATACAAGACTTTGAGGTAGGATGGCTGTCAATTTTCCATTGTCATGGAGTTTCCTAGAAAAGATTCCGATTTCAAGTTGGTCGGAGGTGAACATGGAGAATGATGCAACGGAATATTGAATGATTGGATTTTACTACAGGAAATCTCGGTTGAGTCTTTGTTTGGGAAGTAAGAAAAAACATCTTCCAACTTCCATGACAAGCAAATATCTAAGCTTTTGCACAGCAATGTAAAGGACATGGATCACTTAAGGTTCAGGCCAGGTAAGCGAAGGAGAAATTTCATGCAAGACCATTTCATGTCGACTGGACCTTGAATTTGATATAAAACCTTTCGAGGATGGGATTTTTGTTTTGAACATTTTAGGCTTGAATTGATTCAATTGAATGCTCCACACCGACTACCAGCATTCAAATTCTGTAGGCATTAACTGCATGCTTGTCTCTTGTAAGTCAATATCAAAGATAGATAGTTTGTAATTAATTTTTCAGTTTACAGTTTCTTTTTTTTTTTTCCCTGAATGATTTTATTTGTCATCTTGAATAGCTGTCAGTCACAATCAAACCTGGCTGGAAACTCTTTCTTCCATCAAAAATAAAGCCAAGAAAACAGCAGATGATATTAGCAATGGTTCGTCACATTTCTGTATATTATGTTAGTATTGATTGGTCCGCAAAGAGGATTAATATTGACCTATTGTCTTCTTCTGTTCTTTTTTAACGGGTTCCCATCTGATATATCATATGAATACATGCTCCTAAATGGGTTGATCCCACTCTGATGGTGGCTTTTTCTAGTGTTTTTTTCCCCTAAACCTCGCTCGCCAGCTAGATCTTGATTGAACCTGCCGAGCTTTTTACTGTCTCCTGGACCCTGCTCCTTGATAACTAAGCTTGGTATTTTTCTTTACTTCTCCTCAGACAGTGTTACACCATAAGTTTGAAATCAGCTTTGTTTTCAGTGATGGTGTAAAACCTCAAAGGCCCCACTGATTTGGTGCACAACAGCACAAGGCACTAGGCTGCCCCATGATCCATTTTCTGCCATTGCAAAAATCCTGTGGCTCAGTGGGCACGTACTGTTCTCAATCAAGAACCTTTGAGAAATCAAGAAGCTCGATATAGTGCTTGCAGATAATGGGCTCTGAACCCCCACTCTATATGTTTGCGTGCATCGACATAAATTAAGGTCCGAACAAGACATAGTTCCCCAATCGAATGATTAAAAAGGGGGGGGGGGGGGGGGGAGGTGATTGGTTACCTAGAATATGAAAGTACAGCCACCAACAAAAAAGTAGAAAGTTTAAATTCTCGATTATGACAGAAGAGTCTTGCCCTCATAATGGTACTAATCTTATAGTTTAACGCAAATCTACCTTTTTTTGCTCTTAATTAAGCTGTGATTCCCTCTTAAAATATGTTCTATTACCCTTCTTTAGAATTATATATTGTCCTCTACCAAAGCTTAATTGATATTTTAATGTTTCGAAGTCTCGAGAAAGGTTGATTTAATATCAAATCGTGTATATATATATATATATAAGTTAGATCCTCAGTGAGGTTACTGCTTAACCAATTATGCCATATTAAACAATGACAAGGAATCACAAATAAATATAATAGAAATATTTTGACACGTTTAGCAGCTCCTCGATCAACATAGAAAACGCATCTCATGACCTAATTTGAAAAAGCAAGAACCACTTTAATGCACAAATCATATTAAATTAGATTAGTAAGCTGTAAATGCCACGATTTACTCGTTGCTGATCACTCCTAAAAAACAAGAAAAACTATCTTTCTTTTCCCCCTTTTCTATATGATTTTTTTAAAGAAGATTTTGTATAGGACTTCAATTCTTTTTGATGGGCAAATTTGGAAGTTTGAAAGAAAACGATAGGCGTGGCAGCTAGATATAATTAGATAAAGTAGATATCTGATTTTTATTAATATTTATTTTTTTACAAAAAAATTATTTATAATGTTGTACTATATATAAAATAGTAAGAATAATTAAAACAAGTGAAGTATAATTTCACCTAAAATAAATAAAATATTATTTTACGTAAAATAATTAAAATAAGTGAAATATTACTTCATGTAGAACAAATAATTTAAGTGAAACAACTACTTTATACAAAATAACCACTTTACACATATGTTAATAATAGTAACTCAGAATAAATAGCAGAGTTTATAGATTACTTTCATTCTGAAATGTTCCGGAGTGGCTTAGATATGGAAGTAGTTAAGAAATGTTTTTCTTAATCTTTTCTTGAAATACAAGTGTTTTCTCTTTTTTGCTTTATTATCATATATCTATTCACATACAACTTCTAATGTACTTGTTCACATACATCTTCTTTTGTACTTGTTTAATAGCCTGTTTGGCCTAATTTTTTTTTAATTTAAAAACTATTATTAAGTTCTTATGAAAAATAATAGTTTTAGAATAAAGCTAAAACTGTTTGGTAAACTGTTTAACAAAATAAATTATATAAGCTCTAATTTCGGTTAAAATTACTATATAGGGTATTCATGCTATCTTCAATCACCTAATAAGTTATAATGTAATGCTTCAAATTTATATATAATTTCATATATTAAAATCAAATAAATCAATAAAAAAGGAATAATTTTCAAACTTGTATAGTAGTAATAGTATTAGATTTTTGTTGATCTAACAAGCAATCGGACCATGATGTTTCAATTCTCAAAAAAAAAAGAGAAAAGAGGAAACGATGTATTTAATATTAAAATTATTTTTGGTGAAAAGGAGAGAAAATCTTTAAATAGTATATAAATACAGTTTTGAATTTTAGATTTTTTTTCTCTTAATCTTTGTAAGAACAAAAAAATTTTAGATTTTGATATTCTGTTGTTGGGTCTTCTATTTTTTTATTAGTTTTTGTTGAGAGGTAGAGAAAAGCAATATCGTTATTTATGTTGAATAATGGTAATTTGTAGAAGGAAGGAGAGGAGAGGGAGATTAATTGAGAGATGGGTATTTCCTGAAAATTAATGTATTTTTAAAAGAAGAGAAAAAAAAAAGCTCATCCTTGGAGCTTTTTTTTAAGCTCTTTTTTTTAAATTTTGTTTTAAAAAAAAGTTTTTTTTTTAAGAACTTATTAAAAGATCATGTTTTGCCTGACTTTAGCTTTTAAGATGTAGATAAGCTAAAAAAAACTAAACCAAACATGCACTAAGTATATTTTTTTCTCTTTACTTGTTTTCGTATAGTTTTTTACACTTTTTTTATTACCTTCTATTCGAGAACAAGTATTATTACATCCAATTACTTCAACAATTATAAAATGAGTTTTTAATTATTACTCATTATATGTAATAAAATTATTTTTTTTATATTTACATAATGAGTTATAATAATAGCTACTAACATTAAACCTTTTCATAATAATTTCATTCATTACGTGCATTAAAACTTATTTTTTAAAAACTATTACTTTTGACACTATATATAAAATCTTCATAATTCATTTGAGAGATTTTAACTTTTTCAAAACTTTTCTCTAACTTTTCTTTAATTCTCTTTTATTTTTTAATTATTTTTTCTTATTCTCTTCTACTTATCACAATACTCTTTGTAAGTAACATAATTAATTTAAAAATTAATTAAAATTTTAATATCTTAAAATATAGTAAAATTGTCTTGTTAGATAAGATCAGCAAGAAGTCATCGACAAGCTCCACTTTTCCTTCTTTCTCTATTTAATTTCTCTCTCCCCCATTTTCTTTTTCTTCCTGATTTTTTTTTTAAATTTCTACTTTATATTTTAATTTCAAAAAAAAAATTCCTTAAAAATAAAAAAAATGGCTTGACACTTTTTAGACATATGATAATTATCGTGGCACTTGTAGGACAGTTGGCACGTCTTCGTTCACCATTTGAAACGCTTCGATTAACTGAGTTAATAAAGTATTCAATTTTCTTAACGTGATCAAAGTTAAAATACTTAATTACGATTTGTTTTGCCGATACCAAATCACACTTAATTTAAAAGCATGATTTAGTTTTTAAAATTTATTTATGAGTGCTTTCATGCTCTTAAAATTTAAATAAATCATATAATCAAGATTCAATTTTAATTCTTGCAAAAAATTAAAATTCGATTGTAATTTATATGACTTATGCATTTGTAATTAATAAAACTTGATAAATTTTATAAGGAATATAATACTACTATTAAGATTAAAAAAATGTTTGAAAACTTATAATCAATCAAATGTTATTATTTTAAAAAATCAATGGTAATAGTTATAAGCTCTCTCTCTCACAGTTGTTTTGGATGGAAATTGTTTATTGTTCAACATGTTAAAATAATCTTGTTAACCAAAAACCTTTTATAATTTCGTCATGTTGACAATGGTAAAGTTACATCTATTTTAAAAAAGCTAAAAAAATAAATAATATAAATTACAATTGGAATAGTTAATTAACTACCTCTGCCACCTTGTACAATTTTTTGTTTTTAAAATAAAAAAAAAGAACAAAAAAAGAAAGAGGTATCTACTTACCCAACCTTTAATTATATTTTTCAATAATTAAAATAGATTTTTCTTATTATTAAACTTGTCAAGATCACGAAGACTTTTAAAGTTAATCAAAAAAGAGGAGCGCTTGATCGTAAACGGACAAATGAGACAAGGTTTGAATAACGGAATTCTAAAAAGGGCAGTAGCATTGAGGAAAATATAACCTTGTTTTATTCTAGGAGAATATTGAGCAGTTAGGCATGAATATTTTTACTTTAACAGCTATGCTTTTGCGGTTGACCAAGTGATGGGCATTTATAAGCAGAAGTTTCTAGGTATACTTTTTCTTTAACAATATTAGGTAGTCTACTTTCCAATGCTTTCGGCTGTCTCCAAAGATGTAGTGAAAATCCATAAAAAAGCATATACTTCTCCAACTAATGTGTATAATCCTTATATTAATATAATTACATGCCTTTATGTTCATTGATCCAAATTTATGAAATTTTGGAAACAAATAACCCAATTGAATAGGAGATAAATATAAGTGATTGCAAAGAGTTCTTATGGTAAAGAGAAGAATATTGGAATAGTTCTTAGTGTTTTTGTGATAGGTGGTGAAGGATAAAATAATATGAAGGAAGCGATGGATTACGATGAATGAGAAGGGCTAAATAGAAAGAATATCTAGAGGAGCCTAGAGAGAGCTTTCAGGATAATATTTACTAAGTTTCTAGTGATTTCTGAGTGCTTCCCAACTTCCAAAACTCTTAAATTTATATTGAATGAAATTATTTTCTTAGGAATAGTTAAAAGAACACGTTCAATCATAAGAGAACATATTTATCATAGAAGAGCAGTTAAAGAATTACCATGTTACATTAGGTAATGAGTATAAGTTTTAGGTAATAGAGTTGTGACACTTGATAGTACACCACGTGTATTTTTAAGAAAAAAAGAAAAAAAAAAGATAAAGCACATATACTTCAAGAAAAAATTAAGAGAAAGTTCTCATAACTATCTTAATATTTGAATCACTAAGCCAAACTCTCTAAAACATCCAAAATGCAAATGTAACTCATTAGCCCTGCCACTTGTTCCGAGTTACTTTTATTTCCTTGAATAAACAACTATTCCATGCTTACTTCTGGACGCTTTTGCGTTTGAAACACTCTTGGGCATTTCTGCGCTTGGAACACTCTTGGGCACTTCCACCTGTGGAACGTACTTGGGTGCTTCCATGTTCGGAATGCCCTTGAATGCTTCTATGTTTGGAACACTCCTTGAAACGCCTCTGAGCACTTCCGCAATTAAAACAATCTTAGGTGCTTTCGAGTTTAGAACATTCTTGAACACTTTTGTGCTTGGAACACCCCTAGGTGTTTCTGTGCTTGGAATGCCCTTTGACGCTTCCGTACTTGAAGTGACCTCGAGCTTCTACACTGTAACGCCTTTGATGTAATTTTTACTGTAACACAATACTTCAAAAATAATAGTTAGTCAAAATTGAGCATCTACAGTGATAATTAACGTGAAACCAGATATAGATTCTCCCATTTAGATCCCTTCCTTTAGTAAAGAAGAAGGTAAATTTGGCAATTTGTATATTTGTGTCTTAATCTTGTTGTGTAAATATAAGATATTAACAGTTACATCGGTAAACATGAATATGTCATGATTAAGGAATCATGTCAGGATCTTAAACACGTACATGAATATATTTAATATATATATATATATATATATATATAACACGACATGAGATAACTAACACGTTTATTAAATATGTTGGGTTAAATTTTATATAACATGACACGATTAACACAATTAAAATAATTAAATTGAAATATGTACAAGTAAAATATTATTCTATGATTCAAATTTATAACAAAAAATTATAAATATTATAATATATACTAAATATAATAAATTTTAATATTAATAAATTTTAATTATTGTAAAAATATTAATATTTATATGCATCAATAAATGAGTTTTAGTTGTGTACTAAATGTATTTGCATGACACGTGAACACAATTAAATAAATAAGTAATAACCATGTTACAAGTTATACAAATACATAATAACATGATTAACTAATCACAAGGACAAACCTACATTCATGATAATTGTGTCACATGACACCACTCAATTAGAAAAATATTTATTTTAATATTATTTTTTAGAATTTTATATACTTAATAATATTAATGAACTCATTAATATTTTATAATTTTGTAAGGAGTGGTCAAAAAGTAGATTTTATTAAAAAATCTATATATTAATAATATTTAAATATTATCAAAAAATAATTTATTTATTAATATTAAATACTACATGAAAAGACACAAAATTTTCTTTTTATAATTTAAAATTTAATTAAAAACAAGTCAAAACGTAAACTACTCCCTCTCCAAAAATTCAAATCTTACTCTTCAGATCAGCAGTGACGTTTCCTCTCCTCAATTCTTAGTTGTGTTTTTCACTCTTTTAAAACAACTTAACTAAGCTTTAATTATAATTAATTTTCAATTCAAATTAAGTTTTTAAATACTTCATGTCTAAATATTTGATAGTTTAAGTTCATAATTATAATATAGCTAATTGAAAATAATATTGCATGTCAAATAAGATCTGAAAATTATGAGTCGTTTTTTTATTTATTTTGTAGATTTTGATTATTTGATTTTTATATTTAATTTTATGTGGTTTGTGGATGCTTATATTTAGTTTTGATCAATGAATTAAAAATTGTCATATTGTTAATTGTTAAACCTAATAATTGTTATGTAAGATCATATTTTATTTAATTCTAATATTGTTAGATGTATTTTATATTGTTTCTATTGATACTATTATGTAACATTTTCAAAATATGAAAAATCGTCATGGACAATTATAGTTTTCTTAGATATTTTTACTTTGAACTATTAAATGAATGTACTGAATTTACATTTTCTGTAATTTAATGTTAAAACTTCTAGTTTATGAATTTTAACATATTTATTTTTTAATTATTATTATTATTATTTTAATTATGACATTACTTAAAAAAATTTTAATTCATCCTTGATTAATCATGTCTTAAACAAGTTAAACGAATTTGATACAGTTAAAACACAATTTATTGATGTTTTTAATTATATAGATACAATTAATACATAAAACACGATTAACTTAAACTTAAATTTATTTAAATAAATCCATATTGTATTTGTATCGTGTACAAACTTCTCAAAATCTAAAAGAAGGTTGAAGGAAGTTGAGAGGGTAATAATTCAAGGGGACATTTTAAAAAGTAGTCCTTAAAGATAAGATATTTTTAAAAATGACCATCTTTATAGTTTTAACTATTTGTAACCAAGTTGGACAAAATTATCCTTAATGAAGTTATACGTTATGATGTTACACGCAATGTACAAAAATCTGTAACAAGTCATGATTAGCGTGTTACACGCCATGTACAAAAACCTGTGACAAGCCATGGTTCGCGTGTGACACGCCATGTACAAAAACGTGTGACACGTCATGTACAAAAATCTGTGACAAGCCATGGTTAGCGTGTGACACGCCATGTACAAACACATGTGACACACCATGTACAAAAATCTGTGACAAGTCATGGTTAGCATGTGACACGCCATGTACAAAAGCCTGTAACAAGTCATGGTTAGTGTGTTACACGCCATGAACAAAAGTCTATTACAAGCCATGGTTAACGTGTGACACGCCATATACAAAAGTCTGTGACAAGCCATGTACAAAAACCTGTGAAAATTCAAATCCTCTCAACTTTTTTCTTTTTTTTTTGGTTTTTTTTTTGACAATTTGGCATAGATTAAAGTGTTTCTAACATGTTTTCATAAATCAAAATACAAATATTTTTTTATCTAAAGCACCCACTCTGACTAAAAATAAAAAAAAAATTCTTTGAAAACCTAGATTTATAAATTTTAAAATTTTGAGTTTATTGATATCTAGGTCCTGAATTGATTCAATTAAAAGTTATTTCATACATTTGTGATTATTTCTGCCGTTTTAGTTTTATCCAAAACACCTAAAAATCGAATCTCCCAAACAACCACCCATCCAAGTATGTCAAAACTATTGTTTGGTGTCTTGAAAGCGTAAGAAAGAGAAATATGAAAACGTAAGAGAGAGAAATCGAAAGTATAGCAGATGAATGTCGAACAGAGAAATTTGATAAAATTTGAGAAATTGAGATGAGAGAGAAATTCGAAACACAAATGAAGGAAAATGAGAAAAAATTATGATGAATGGTTTAATTTATTTAAAATAATTTAAAAAAGTATTTCTGTCAAATCATGATTAAATATAATTAAAAATAATTAAATTTATTTTAATAATTACTTTTAAAATATTTTTATCAAAAAATATCATTTTCCACAATTTTTTCTAATTCAAGTGTAGAGTTGGCACCTCTCCAATAAAACCACGCAAATTAAGCCCAAAGTATCTCACGTGGTTGGCCTCCCAAGAAGAATGTAATTTCATTTCACTTTGAAAGCGATGGTTTTGACCCATGTTTAGGCTTGTAACAGGTCACCTGGATCAGTCCATTTACATGGGCGTGGCAGGAAGTGAGATATGGAATAATGCCTTTCAATGTCCTATTCAAGTCAGGCTCGCTTTTAAAATGTTCAGATATTAAAGATGGTTTTTAGCCTATTAGGCATATTGTCTTTCTTGCCAGCTATGTCTGGAATTTGGGACTTTGATTTATACTTACCGTTCACAGCTTATTTTCTTTGATATACAAGATGTTCACTGTTTTACAGTATAAAAGACAAATTTTTATAAAAAATAAAATTGAAAATTGGAAAGAATTTTAATTCTAGTACCCTAAAAATTACAATAAAGGAAAAAAAAAACACTAAAATTTAATAAAAAGAACGACGAGCAAATACAAATTAGGTGCGGGTGTTTTCCTTTTAAGTTATACCGAGCTGTCCTACGGTTCTAGATTCTAGACTCTGGAAAACACCAAAACACCAAAACACCAAAACGAAAATAATGCTAACAACAAAGAAAAGGAGAGGAGCCTTTAGTACACAAAACTGAAAAGTAGACAACCCAATGACATGATCTGCATTTTTGGTTCTTTGCAGTCACACTGACCGTCATCATTATTCCTCAGCCACTTGTTTTTCTTTTATTCTTTTAAAAGATTATTTAAATTTTATAACTTTGAATTTTCATTAGCGATATATCTTATTAGAATATATTTAAAATAATTAATAATTTAATATGATAAATAAAAAATATAAATATTTATTTGGTATGACTTGTAATGAAAATGAACGATGAAAGAATAATAATTTAATTAAAATACACAACTTTTAAGCCAAAAATTGGGTTAGCTCTTATTAAATTCTTTTTCTGTGTGTAGGACACGATAACCATTAGTTGGCGGAAGGGACAGTAGACGTGTGTGGCTTAAGAGTGACACCTATCGATTTTAATGTAAAAAGTGTCACCAAATACAAACGCAGCCTTATCAAGACGAGCCAAAGGTTTCGTCCTCTGAGGTGAAACCCTGAACGTTACCCGAAAGCGCGAACACCCTAAACGGACCCCACCTTTTAGGCTTTGGAAAATGACAAAATACGGATCAGGAACCTCACCCAGGGGTGGGTCCCTATTTTTAACCGACCCAAATGGACCAAAAGCAAGAACGAAGGCGGTGGACGATAACCCTTCACCAACCAAACCACCACTGTTTTCTAACCCTGGTTTAGACTTTTTATTTATTTATTTATTTTCTTTTACTGTAACGGCGTTCAAAGACGGGAAAATCGAGGGATCCGTCCGCTGCGCTAAGCCACGTGGTGGAACAGGAGGGTGCCAAGGTTCTGGACCTCGTGCTGTGAACCAAACACGTGGACACACCATATCGTAGCTCGTGGATCAGATGGAAGATGCGCCCCACCACGCCTTTGTTTATTTAATTAATTATCGTCAATTTATTTGGATTCATTAGTTGTGAAATGTAATTAATTAATGAGTTTTGCTAGGTGAATTAAGGATTTTTTTAAAACTTATGTTACATTAAATAATATGTTTTAATACGTTAAAAATAATTTTTAAAGATACACTAAGATTTTTCGTTAGTAAAATTTTTAGTTAATTAATTTTTACAGTTAATGCAATTTTTTTATCAAATTTTTAAAAATAATACATTAATAACAATTTTTTTTCTTAAATATTAACTTAAACAGTATCACAACTGTCAGGTCAAGGGGCTTTGTTGGGAACGGAAAGTTCTCAGCAACCGACAGTTGTGGGCGGGCTTCTGTCTGAACAATCAACAATTTAACATTTGGGAAACGAATTTACAGAACTATCCTTTTTTTAGTCTGAAAACGAGGAAAGGGAAGTGGCTTTGAAAAAAATTGAAAAGTGAAAACAAATGCGAGGGACATGTATGAATTGACACTCTGTATATCCGCTTCTGACTCAAATCTGCAATATGCACCAAACTAATTCGTCTAATTTATTTTCTAGCTTAGCTTGACTTTGACAATTGGCTTCCAAAGATGGGCAAAAGTCTTGGGACAATAGTGGCAACGATTCATTGGCAACTTTAGATCATTTTAGTTTTCAGTTATTCAAAATGGATCCCAATGGATAGTCTATTAGTTAAAGAAACCAATTACAGCACGGTGTTGGTTTGAGATGTTAAAATTATGTTTATTAAGCTAGTTTGTTTTCAAAAATTTAATGTCCGGAAATATCATAATTTTTTATTTTTCAAGTATTTTTCATAATTAATAATATTGTTAAACACGCATAATCTAGAGATTTTGAATAATTATTACATGGAAAAATAATAATTTCTAATAAATCACAATAACAAATTTGAGCTTCAAAATTCTAATAGGATGATTTTATTCATTTAATTTTGACATGTAAGGTTAAATGAAGAAATCATAATAAAGGTGCTTCCTCATTTAAGTGGCAATTTTACGCATGGAAATTAACAATAAGTCACCAATCACGTCCCTGGATTCATTCACTTATTTTGGTAAAGTGGAAAATATAAAATCTAGGAAAAGATTACACGAAACTTAAAGGGGTAGTTTGGGAAAGTCAAAACAGGGTAAAAAGAGAGAACTCGAGTATCCGGAAAAGGCCAGACAGAGAGGGCATCAAAGATCTATTCCCGTAAAAAACAAGGCCCTAAATTCATGCTAATTACAGCTTAATTCATTTGTACCTTTCTACCACGGCAGTGATCCACCTGTTTTAAACCTGACGGTTGAGAGTGGACCCTACAAAAGCACACCGATTCCTTTATTTAATTTTTTTTTTTTTTACAGTTGGGCCCCTCACTCTTGGGTCCACTCTCACACTCCCCCGCTATAAGTAGCGCGATGGGGAAGGGCTTCATTGCTGTTTTAGCAAAAGCCTCTATAAAACTTTCTTCTTCGTTTTCCTGTTTTTTCCTCTGTTGTTTTGCTTAATTGTCTATAGCATTTTAAACGAACCTCTTTCAGCTTCTCCACTGCTCGAGTTGTAACTGTAATCTTGGCCGTTGAACTGTTTCGGATTTTCTTTTTCTCTCTCTGATTGTTTCCCGGTAAACCGTTTAGATTCCCGTTATTTTGCGCTTGTTTTCTCTGTTCTTCCCTTTCTTTTTGCTTTTAAACCTCTTTGTGCCTTCGTGATCTACCGTCTACCACTCTTTGGAGGTAATTTTTCTCTTTATTCGCATTTTCTTCTTTGCCATTTTTTCTTTATATTTTTGAATGGTTTTTGCAGGCCATAAATGAACCATTTTATGGCTCCTTATTTCTTTTCTTTTTTTAATTTTCTTTCTCCGAGGATTGTTTGTTTACGTTGATTTTGCGCTTTCCGTTCTCTTTTGTTGTTTTCGTAGCATTTTGCCTTCATACTTAACTCAATTAGCTATTAATATTTTAGTTTTTTTATAAGGAAAAAGTTATGTTGCTTTGTAAAATTCTCTTCTCAATTTCCTCATTCAACAACTGTTTCTTATGTTTTTTTTTTTTTTGTTTGGATTGATGGTAAGTGATATAGGAGTTTAAGGCTCTGTTTTGTTTTTTCTTTTTTTTACTAAAATTGCTTGTAACCTGTTCCCCGACTGTAGAAAAATGGAACACTTTCAAAACGACGATCTCGAATACGTTGTTGATGACTACTACGACGTCGATGATTTCGAGCACGACAATCCCTTCGCCGAACCTGAGCCTCAGAGAGACACCGCCGATTTGGACTCCTTTGACTCCGACGTTGAAGACGATTTGGAATCAGTATGTTTTTATAGTCTTTCACGATTATGCTTGATTCTCACGATTTGGATTCTAGAATCTGTAGTTAACTTCTCTTTTTTTTCCCATGTTTGCTGTTATTTGGAAACAGAGTAAGCCGAAAACTGATACATCAGCTATGGAAGCAAGAAATGGAAAAGATATACAAGGAATTCCTTGGGAGAGGCTTAACTTCACTAGAGATAAGTATCGCGAGACGAGATTGAGACAGTACAAGAACTACGAGAACCTCTCTGGTTCTCGTGAAGAGATGGAAAAGGTTAGTTTCTGTATTTCTTGCTAAATCTAAAGCTTTTTTTTTTCATCCGTTAATTCTAATTTCCATAAACTGTAAGGATGTTTTAGCCCTGAATTGCCCATATACCTACGGAGTCGTTTCCAAAAAATTTTTTGCTAAATACGCATATCCTGTTGACAGGAATGCTTGCAAGTAGAGAAGGGAAAGGCCTTTTATGACTTTCAGTTTAACACAAGGCTTGTCAAATCGACAATTGTGCACTTCCAGGTAGAGAATTTGCTCCTTACTTTTAATTCTAGTGTTGATCTACCGGTTGTTTGCAATTTCGTTCCCATTTTAAGGCATCGCATTGCATTTATTTGAGTGGAGGTTTCAACTCTTCATCTTTTATGACAAGTCCGTCTAAGCACAATTTGGTTGATTTTTAAAATGTCATGGTTCGGCATGTTCAATGTTTTGAATGCATATGAATTTTAAATTCATTCTGCACATAATTATCTGCAGTTTATAAGAGGTGCTATCTTGGAGTCTTTAAATTTTAATTTATTTGTTAGTTTTTATATTCAGCACTGCTTCCCACCATCAAGTTTTCCATATAGTTTTGCATCCTCTTAATTTTGGTCTTGTTAATTCACGTAGTTATCCTTTGCAGGTTTGAACTTAAATTATGTGCATATCACTAGTCTCATAGTTTTGCAGGTCTTGTTGTCATATTATTACATTTTATCCATGTTATTATTTGATTATGGCTCTCTGCCTGAACCATTCATTGGAAGGTATGGAGTTTACATCTGCTTTGTTAGACCATAGGCTTCAGTAGCTTTTTCTCTTTTTGTGATAAATGTAAATTATATGGCTTTGTAGTTAACTTACAGCAGCTAATCTAAGCATGCTAAGTTCCTGAGATTAATTAGGGTTGAGTGAGGCCATATTTTAATTCCAGTTTGACTTAAGAGTTTTTTTGTCAACTTTTTCTTGTTCTTCTGTTAGTTTGAAATATTTAATGTACCCCACTTAAGGAACCAAGATGGGGTTTGTATTCACATGAATCCTTTTTGTGCAGATTTGTGAAGGATGCTTTATTTTTACTTTCACATGCTAACAGTTATACAAATTGTAAAAATTTAAAAGCAATATATGCAGAGGTACGGGTATTGATGCTTCATGGCTGTGGTATGACTTGGGTTTTTTGAAATTTTGTTGAAATTTATAGTTAGAACGTTACATTTGTAGTTTTTGACAAACATTCACAGATTCAAACACTTTGAAGGCACAATCACACACTCCCACACCCCATACTTCTGCTTATATACATGTGCTTGCACACGAAACTGCTACAGCATCTAGCTGCCATTGTGAAGCTTATGATGTTGATGATTAAACTTTGAACTATTCCCTAGATGTAGTCTTTTCTGACACTATACGAGCCATGGGTGTAGAGTTGCCACAGACTTTACATTTAACTCCACTGATCTAATCAAGGTGCTAAGACAGCTTTATCATAGTTGTTAGTAATCTATGTCTTGACCATTTAATTTTCCTTTACTTCAGATTCATTCTCATTTCTAGGGGCTACTATTTGATCCTTGCATTTAGATATATGATTTACCATTTTATTGTTCCTGTAATTTGTGGGTTAGGAATATATTTGTTACCTGTTAATTTTATGTAATTAACCTCTGTGGCATTTAGGAATGCTATTTCTCTCTTATTTCAGCCTTTAAAGCAAGTTGGGAGTAATTTCTGAGCAGCTGGCGCGATAAAGATGCATTGTTATATGGTATGATGGGAAAAATGTTTGAGCATTTGAGAGGCCTGTGTAGTGGTTTCTGTAATTTGAGTAGAGCAATGTGTCCTGCACTTGAAGGCCAATTAACACTTTGCATTTTATCATTGCTAAGAGTATTTTTAAATTACTAGATGCACTCATGGTTATCAGAATGTGTTAGTTTATTATTGCTTTTGAGGGACCATCTGCATTTTTCAATTTACATTTGAGGGACCATCTGCATTATTACATGCTTTTGAGATACTATCTGCATGAGTAATCCAATTTGCATTATCTGATTAATGTCCCATATTATTCTTGGATGATCTCCTTCATGTGCATGCTGAAATTGATTACTGGTTGGGGAACCAGTTTCCTTTCTCAATTTTATTTTTGCATATTTCTTTCTGTTATCAAGTTAGAGGAAAGTCTTAATTGGTGCCAAATTCCATATTTCAGTTTCCGTTGTTGTGAATGAGCTGTGTATTTGTCTTAGCCAATTGGCTTTTGAACTTCAGTTGGAGGGTAAATGTGTTTATCGGATCTGTGTAGATCTATGAATGGTGCCATTTAGGTTTTTCATTGTTGGTTTATGCTTCCATATCATTTTTCCTACCCCTTTTCTTTGATAGAGGTCTGGAGTTGTAGGTGCATTTGTAAACAATGTCCTAACCTCGTTGATTTACTTCTTGAATAGATGCTGGGTAGTTTTATGTCATATGAGCTGTTAAGGTTGGGTCCGCCATCCTTACTTGTGTGATAATTTCTATGCATCATGCTTCATAGTAATTAGTCCATATAAATAGTTCCAAGTTTTTAACTGTGTGATGATCTTTCTGTGTTATGCTCTTGAGTGCCACAAAAATCAATGGTGGTTTGTGCAGGTCCACTAGTCATTACTTCCAAGAGATCGTGAGCTTTTCATTGTGTTGAGTCAACCCTTTTATACCTAAATAGGGTGGGTCCTAACCAGTTCACCATATTGAAGTGTGTGATAATCTTTCATGCATTCTGCTGTGTCATTCTAGTAATAATCACTTAATTTCTTATCTTTTATCATTTTCATTTCATGTGGCAAAGTTTCATGCATTAGCCACTTTCCGGGAATACTTTTTCCCTTTGCCTTTTTTATTTTGCAGCATATGCATTTGTACTGTTTTGTTTTGCTTGTGATCCAAGTGAACTTATGGTGTTATCATCCTTGCTTGCCATTGTGTTGAGTCCTACTTCTATAGGTTAGATAGGGTGAGTCATAAATATTTTGCCATCCTTTACTGCATGATGATCTTTCTGCATTATGCTCCTTGAGTTGCACAAAAAGTCAATGGTGGTTTGTGCAGGTCCCCTGATTCCAAGTGATCATCAGCATTTAATTGTGTTGAGTCAATACTATTATAGCTAAATAGGGTGGGTCCTAACCAGTTCACATACTGAACTCTGATAATCTTTTATGAATTATGCTTTGTTAATTGTCACGTAATTACCTGTGTTTTATCATTTTTGTTTCATCTGGCAACTTTTTCATGCATTAGCCACCATTTGTGAGTACTTTTTCCTTTTCTCTTTATTATTTCCATAGTGGGTATTTTGAGCAAAAGTAAATTGGGGCTTGAATTTTGTAGGGGGTTACATAAGGTCAATGAAGGGTTATTTGACATATGCATTTGTAGTGTTTTCTTTTGCATGTGATGAAATTGAGCTTGTCTCTTATCAAAAATCATTTGGGTGCATTTATGGGTTTTATGGGTGTGAACTGTAATTATGGGCTAATTAATATTTTATTGGTAACTATTTTCAAAATCAATGATCTGCAAAAGAAAGTCAATGGTGGTTTGTCTCTCTTATTTGCTACCCATTTGCACTAAGCATAATCTTGAGCATGATATTGTGTTGAGTTGTACTTTTATATAAATGATGTTAGAAGACAGTAGTTTTAGTCATCCTATTGAGTTGTGAAGCTATTTGTGAGTCTGTAGTTAATTGCTATCCCTATTTTTGTAGGCAAAAGGATTATGTGGTCATATGGTCTTCCACAATTGCACTCTAACAGACATGCATTTTGATTTACTTTTATGACTTTAGTTTCAAAGTGCATTCTAGGTGATGGATGATATAAATTTTGATCTGCTTTTATATATGGCAGAATGTTGTTATTAGTTTATGGTTATGAATCTAATTTATTTTTCTTTGTAGCTGAGAAATCTGTTGTGGGCTACATCAAAGCATGATGTGTACCTCATGCAAAATTACTCAGTAATGCATTGGTCATCACTGCTACACAAAGGCAAAGAAGTGCTGAATGTGGCTAAGCCAATTGTTCCCAGCCTGGTTAGTAAGGATGGCCACAATTAAATTCGACTTCTGCTGTTAACTTACTTCAAAGAGGTCTCGAGTAAAATTCCTTCTCTTGGTATCTTTGTAGAAACGTCCTGGATTGCTGTCTCAGCAACTCTCTAGAGTGCAGATTAGCACTATGGCAGTTAAAGAGAATTTAATGGTGGCAGGCGGTTTTCAAGGGGAGCTTATTTGCAAGGTATGTGTTTGGTCTGACAGATGTTTATTGATTTGATATTTTATTTGCAATTTGGCTAATGTTTTTGAGTTTATTCTTTTGCTTGGTCAGTATTTATATCAACCAGGGGTAGCATTCTGCACAAAATTAACTACTGATGATAATGCAATCACCAATGCAGTGGATGTGTACCGGAATCCTAGGTGAGAAATATTGATTCTCTTACAGGATAATATGGACAACTTTGATAACTTTTTGAAAGGCAAGCAACTAAAATCTTTTGTATCTGCAGTGGTGCAATGAGAGTTATGGCTGCAAATAATGATGCTCAAATCAGAATTTTTGATGCTGAAACTTTTGCTAGCCTTAACTGCTTCTCGTTCGACTGGTCTGTAAATGTAAGTGTTGCTCTTCAGAACCGTGCTTTAGATTTCAATTTGTCAATATTTTTTTTAATGTACTTATTACCTGTATGGTTTTGTGTTCTGTCTAGAATACCTCTGTGAGTCCAGATGGCAAGTTGCTTGCAGTCCTTGGAGATAGTGTGGAGTGCCTGATTGCAGATGCTCAGTCTGGCAAAGTATGTTAGTCTTGCTGGGACTGTACATATTTGGTGCATTTGAGGTTTTAATTCTTCGTATGTCTAATTTTTTGGTACAATGCAGGTCACTAGCTGTCTAAAAGGGCATTTGGACTACTCTTTTGCTTCAGCTTGGCACCCAGATGGGCACATTCTGGCTACTGGGAATCAGGACACTACCTGCAGATTGTGGGACATAAGAAACCTATCCAAGTCCCTTGCTGTGTTGAAGGGAAGAATGGGAGCAATTAGAGCTGTCAAATTCACATCAGATGGTCGGTTTTTGGGCATGGCCGAGCCAGCAGATTTCGTCCATGTTTTTGACGCGGAGTCTGGGTATGTAAATTGCCAAGAAATTGACCTTTTTGGTGAGATAGCTGGAATATCCTTTAGCCCAGATACAGAAGCTCTCTTTGTTGGGGTTGCGGATCGGACTTATGGCAGCTTGTTAGAGTTCAATCGCAGGCGATATACTCATTATTTGGACTCCATCTTGTAGAATGCAAGTCGGCCGATATCTATCAGAGGCAGATTATTGTGAATATTTAGCACAGGATTGGATTAATATATTTAAGGGGCCGTTTCAAAAGTTCCTGGATAATTTTGGGTTCTAGTTTTATGGCCAGAGGAGCAGAGTTGGTCTGAATTGGCACTTGGCAGTGACTTGTTTCTGTGATGGTGAATTTTTTTACTGGCAGAAATGAATGAAAATTTTTGTTTTTGTAAAGCTGTTGGTGGTCGTATGTATATGTGAAAGACTTTGTAAGTTTCAAATTCTTTTGTTAAAAGCACGTCTACTACCGGTTCTAGCTCTTATCTTGCTTTGCAAATTCAAAAAGATTTGGGTTGGAGAAATTTTTTTTAATTATTTTACAAGAAAATTAAATATTTTTTTGTTGTTTGAATTATTTGATGAAAATTATTTTTTACCAATTGGAGTTATTTAAATGTATATAAGAGTTATTGTAAAATAATAATAATATTTGATTTTCATTAATTTGATATTAAAAATAAAAAAATGAATAAAATTAATATTAGTATTTTTCAAAATATTTAATCATATATATACATTTTAAAAAATTTTTATCTTATTAATTTTTAACATAATATTATAAAAATATAAGTATTTATTAATTAGATAAAACATTAAAAGTTTATATTTATGAATGTATATTTAGTAAATGATTATTTTTTAAACATATTTTATTCTAACTATTAGTGAGATTTAAATTTATATTAATAAATGTGTATTCACGATCATTGAAATATTTTTTATTATAATTATTAGTAAAATTTATTCAACTCATAAGTAAAAATTTAAATTATATAAATAATTTTATTAAAAAATATTTTTTAAATTATGATAATAATAAATAATTTATAATTAAATATTAATATTTATTAAATTTATATTTTATTAAAACAAGCGGACTTTAATGTTCTGATTGTTTTGTCAACTTGCGTCTAGTGCAGTCATTCAATGGCCGGGTGTGAATACGGGAATGTAGTTTATAAAAGTCCAAATTACGAAGGCAACCATTCAATGGAATAAACACAAACCTTAGTACCAGAGTGAAGTTTGGGTTGCGTAGCAGGGATTTTTGACTTGAGAGGAAGACTAAAGCTAGATTTCTCATTTCGGTACACAAGCCTAAAGCTAATGGATTTTAGTTCTATTATTCTATACGTCTTCCTCTTGTGTAGTAAAGAACACATACTGATAGAGTTCAACATCAGTTCCCTGGGGCGACAAAAGCAAACACGTTTTCAAGTTAAAAACCATCCACAAAGGGCAATCGGGAGCGGAACAGGACGGCTACAAAATGTTAGGTATCTGTCACAGTGTCGTGTTAAAACTGGGTTCCAATTTTTTGACCAAAAGTTAATGTTTTGATGCCATCTGCGTCACCTGGGGCCTCAGACTGGAAAACTGTCCTGAAAATGACCCATACACACTTTATCCCGCAGCTGCGTACCGGCAGCTCAAGATTTGCGTTAATCCAGTATTTAAATCTGCTTTTCATTGTTTGATCATCCATATCTTATGGTACAAGAAAAAAAAAAAGTTTTGCGGTATAGCAACAAATGGAGCCCGCACCTTGTTGAGGATGGTAAAGGCCAGGACAAAGTCCTATCCCTCGTGCAGGAAGTTGGAGGTGACGGATGCTGTCGGCAAGTTGTAATTTGTCGACGAAATTCTTGATGATATGGTACACACTTCCTAGTAGGATTAACAAAGACTTTTGTCAAAGGAAATCTATCTGTGATCTTACAACCTTAGCCGTATTGCTTGTTGCACTGTTTCATGTCTGAAGAGCGCTCCCTTTGATATAGACCTAGGTCCGTGTTATTCATCCATTTTTCTTGATGCCCCTCTTGACTAGTTTAAAGGTTTAGATTCCTACAACTGTTCTGAAACATTAAACATTATTGTTGTCAAGACTAGGACATGAATTCCAACAACAGCTGTTTTGTTATTTTTATTTTTGTATTTAACGCTTCTCAGTATCAAACAAAAACCTTGAAATTGACGATCTTGGCTGGAATTAAACTAGATAATTCTCATAATCAACAATAGAGTGGGTCATGGTCTTTTCTTTTTCGTGCATGGATTAGATAATTGAACGTTTCCACTTTTGTTTCACCCTTCATATCCAACTGTACCAGCGCTTGATATTTGTCAATTCATGCTTATCAACTAAAGGCTACCTGCCTTAGGGTTCAAAAAAGAATTGGTGGAGGTATCGCTTTACTCACTCAAATCAAATAGACATTATTTATCCTAAGAGCCTGGATGGAAAACCTTATCCCAATATTGGCTCGAAACACATTAATTTAGCCCACTATCACGGGTTGCAACTTGACGAAAATGACAAGATTAAGATTTAACTTTTATGGTACGTTATAAGCCCAAATCATTGCTGATTTAATTACCACTTTAAAGATAGTACGACTTTCGACTTTAGCTTGCAACTTGCCCTGGAGCTACTAGTACTAGGTATTAGGTATTAGATCATCCGCCACGGTTGGGTATATCTGATAAAAAAGGGGAAAGAAAAAGCTTTTGATTTTCGTTCAAATTAAGTTTTCCAGAATAGTGAAATGAAAAGAACATACCATCACAATTTTTAAGATGGATTAAAGAACCCTCTAACCAATATATATATACTTTCTATTAATCAGTTTGACAATCCAAGTTGAACAATGCTCATATTATTATTTGATCGGTTGACGTAGACAAATATAAAACCAAAGTACAAATTGGCTCCCGCTCAAGTTGCAACTCCATTTCCCATGGAAAAAGAGATGAAAACCTTAATTTTCTTAAGTATTTACTTTGACAACTGTTTTTTTTATTTGTAGGGCAATTGGCCGCCTGGTAAGATTAGACCGCATGGAAGTGTCCCGCTTGAAACTTGAAAAGGATCTCAAAAGATTGACCTTCGTAAACCTAATAAATCAGCCCTCCAACATGGTCGGGAACCAAAGGAAAACTTTGTAGTTTGAACATTTCTAATATCATCTTTTACTATGTTTTCGTCAATGAAAACAAAACAGGACAAGTTTCAATATAGCTTAAGAACCTGGACCTAAACAGAATATGAATTTTCCAAGAGCAATCTGAATTACTTCGTAGGTAATATCAACCTATCTAATCCAGAAATCATACAACACGAATTGTTCACAGAAAACGTTTTAGGGTCTTGGGAATGGGTGTAGAAGGACAAATGAGATCAATCTAGTTTTGGGAATGAGAAGATCGGGCCACTCTATGGGCATGGCTGATTGGATTGGCTCAGTTCTAATCCTCAGGGGACAGTAAGCCCACATCCCTCCACTTCCATGCAACTGTTTCCAAAATTGCTTTTACCTGTGCCAATTCAATAAGATGAAAATGTAGCCGAGAACTTCATGCAGGCCAAGTTTCTTAGAAAAAAACCCATATATTTTATTGAATTTTCCTCCCGAGATAGTTTCAACTAGAGTTTATTTCGAAGTAAGGATATTGTATTCCCCACCAAAGATTTTGACAGAACAAGAAGAAACAATATTAGTTGATGTATCAACTTCAATAACTAGGAGGTTCTCCTTCAAATGCCTGTTTCACAGGGAAAAATAATCTTTGCCCTTTGTGAAAGCGTAAGGAAGTTGTAGTAAATTGGGCGTTGTGCCATGTGCAATGTCGTGAGAAAGTTGAATTTTGGAAATCCCCCACCAAATCAGTTGAAAAATCTAGCCTATAGTGACATGAAATTCTAATGAAAATGACAAGAATTCGCTGTCTTCCAGAAATTCTTAGGCAAACGTTTTTTAAGGAAAAAACACATAATTCATGAAAGAGCTGCTTGACTGCTTTCTTGTCTTTCTCACCTCAGCATTTTATGAACACGAAGGAAGGCTTTTCACAAATGTTTTAATCACCAGTTTGAAGTTTGACCCTTCAACAAAAACCTTTTGTGTTGAGGGTCCAGGCAGGCAGCCCCATTGCTCCCTCGATTCTGACCTAACTACTGCTACCACCTTGGAGCCAGTAGCTGTCTCTTCTTTCTTAATTTGTTTAAGAAAATGAAATCAACAATATGATCTGGGAAAAGGAGATATGTAGGTTTCACGTTTATTAATATATAATTTTTCAGATTCTTGCACGCATCTTCATTCTCGTCTAAGTACTATTGAGGGCTGAGTTCTCGCCTTTCTTCTTCTTATAAATCTCCAACTAGTTTTGAACCAGGAACTACATGAAAAACTCCATTATATGCCTAAGGCAAACAAGTATATATCTGATTATTAGTCCATTGCATTGTATTTAAAGTTGTAAATTAGTTCAGCTAATCTAAGTCTCATACAATATTCCCGATTCAACTCATTCATGTAAGTGCAAGTGTTTTGTGGAATTTTAAGTTTTGACATTTAAACTTGTTTATTAATATTTATTTTGAATTTAAATTTCAATGAAACAATTCAAGATTTTTTTTTAAAGATGATTTTATTCAATTTTGATACCAAAACGTCATTTTAAATTTCTTGATATCTTTTACAATTCAAAATTTAACTTTTAATCAAATTCTTCAACAACACTTCACGTTGAATTCAAACAATAAATCAAAATTGAAAAAAAAAAAGAAACAATGAATTGATGTGTTAAGAAAATAAATCAAAAATCGAAAACAGGTCATAATTCCAAACAGCTCAAAAAGCCAGTTGATGAGTTGTTTAATTTACATTCAAAGCCAACCCTATATCCTCCTTGGATCACCCCTCACTTCGAAGTCGTAAGCTGTTACAGGTGATCACTCCTAGTTCACGTGCAGACACACATGGCGCTACCTTATATCAGACTCAGAGTCACATTATTTGATGATGGTCTACTCTACGACTACTCATAAAAGGGTGATAATTGCAGATACTGTCACTGCATACGTACTAGTGGGAGATTGGCCTCCATTCCACAAACCAACCAACCAACCAAACCATTGCTCTAACTAAAGCACCATCCACCACGGATCGAACCACACTTGGCAACACTCCAGGGGTTGCCTGATTGACTGAAAAACGGCCGCCTCATCATTCAGTTCAAACCGCGTTTAAAACGTGTCTGTTTTTGGGTTTCTATGGACCTCGTCAACGTTCCACCCACAGCTTGGCTTCCTTCCTCTTTACGCTCATTTCTCTTTTTCTTCTTCTGTCCACTTGTACCATTTTCTCGGAGTGTAACTGACTGTGTTCCAGCTAATTTCTTCTTGTGTTTGACCTTTTCTTTCTTGTTCTTGTTTTTGCACTGCATGATCAACACTGGGACATGACACTTTGGAGCCAAATACTTGATGATATCAGGGTCGGTTCTGCTGCTTTTAAATCTTTATTCTAAGCACGTGTCAAATTGATTATTTTCTAGATTTTGCTAAAAGATGCTAGCACAAATTCATATGGTTGTTCGCACTCTAGAATCTGGAGTAGCATAAGCTTACAAAATTATGTCAATTAAAAGATTCAGAAAGGAGGAAGAGGTTACAGTGAAGTAACTTTATTCAAAGAGGGGTTTATTTTACTTTACATGCAAATTTGCAGGTTTGAGAGCATAGACAAGGAACACAAGAATATAGAATTATACGATGCTAGAATAAGGTAGCCCACCTCTACAACACTGCCAGACTCAAAGGTCAATCCATCTAGTGAGAAGCTTCCATTGGGAAAAGTCATCCTTTTCTTAAATTATACAAGAAAAGGTCCCCCTTCTACATTGAACTTAGCATTTACTATGTAGAGTTTTGAGACCCTTAATTTGATTCATAGTTATTACTAATGTTTGTCATCATATGTGTTATAAGTGGATATTTAGTTTTTATTTATATAAAATATAAAATTTTTTGAAGTGTGTAATTTAAAATATAAATAATTAAAATTCTGTGATATTATGTTACAAATTATAAAATGATATTACAATTAAGTAAATTTTTTTACTGAAAGTTATTCAATCCAATTAGAATTCTTATTCACAAATTAGATAAACCTTGTTTATGTTTATAATAAAAAATATTTTTAATGATAGTCATTTGATATAATTAAAATTCTTATTTACTAATCAAACGAATTTTATTAATATTTATAATTAAAATATCTTTAATGATAGGCATTGGCTGCAATTAGAATTTTTATTTACAAATTAAATAAATCTTATTAATATTTATAATAAAAATAATTAAAATGAGTAAAAATTCATATTTCATTGATCAAAATGTATTTCAACCTCTTTACTTTTTAGATATAATATAGATAATTATAGGTGGCATTATGTGAGTTGAGTCAATTTAAGATCGAATTATTTGGAATTACAAGTTTTATGGGATCATAAACTGTTTCAGGTTGATGCAAAAAAAAAAAAAAAAAAAACTGTTTCGGATACGAGTTGCTCAATTATCAAAATATTATAGATTTTGTATTATTTTGAGTTAGACCAAATGGGGTTCAGGATACCTCACATGCCAATTTTTTTAATATATATAATATTTATAAAAACACAACTAAAAAATCTAAAATTACACTCAAGCATTTGACTTATTAATTAATACACGATCCTCTTACTTAAAGAGTAAGATTCGAATTTTTTTTCTCTCAATTAAAAAAATATAAAATTATCATATATATATATATATAACATCAATTTTTTTAACTTACATATAATAATAAAATAGATTTTATGTTATAAGAGTTAATCACAAAATTAAATTGGTTACCCAAATATAAAATAAAACCAAAACCAAAATTTAAATTTATTATATGATTAAAACAAAACATAAAAACTGTACATGTATACTTTTTTACATAAAGTTGAATCACTACAGTAAAATTTAATTGCCTCTCTTTCACTTATTTTTATACATTTACTTTCTTTTAAATAAATACTTTGGATCCGCATATATCTGAAAATTTTTAAATATTTTATATCTTTTCGCATTTACATTTAATTATATTTACTTTTTAAAGTTGATTTATGGACCATTTAAATAGATTTGATTAACCTAGTTTTTTAATGCATTTTGGTTAAAGTTACAAAATGTCGAGTCATTTGAGATTTCAAATTACTTTGCATCGGATTAAATTAAATATCAAATCACTTTTAATATCAAATTATAATCTTTTTTCGTATTAAATTAATTTACCATATTATAGGTTATAGGTGAGATCAATTTTAGATAGAATGAGTTGAGTTTCTTGAGTTGAGTTAAATTTTAATTTTTTTGTAGTGAGATGTTACTGCACTAGGACATAAAATTAAGTAGTAAGGATGGGATAGAATATGGGTTTAAAGAAAAAAACTAAAGAGAAAGCTATACATACAATTATTGCTTAACAAAACCAATTGTTTAAAAGAAAATATCCAAATACAATTTCTCTTCGTCTAGGCATACAATGCAATCTCTTCTAAACCAAAATTCATACATTGACTAAGGCCAATTCCATTCATAATAAGACTCATTGAACCACTTTGTGGTGCAATTGATTGATTTGAATAATAACATGGGCATCTCCATATAAGACAGAAAAATAAATTAAAACAAACATTAAAAACAATACAATTTTCATTCATTTAATACCACTCTTGTTCCTTAATAATCACAAACAAAGCTTACCCACCAACATAACTTAACCGACTAAAACACACGTGGTATTTGCAATGACATCAACCCTATTTCGAAATTCTATGGTACTCATTGGAAACACGTAGCAACCATGAAAACTTTATGTGCCGATTTTCCTTGGGAATGCAAATTTTGTCAAATATGTGATTGTTTGAATTTCATTTTCAATTTTCATGTGATTTTTTTTCTGCTTTTTCCCTTTTGATGCCCAAAAGGTAAGAGGAGTTTGCTAACTCCAAATGATAAAAATGACTTTATGGTTTGTTGCAAAACGTGTGTTCGGCTAGATGGCTTTAATCACATTTTTTCTTAGATGTGGGGCTACAAAGGTAAGTGAGGAAGCTAATGCATTGATGAAGAGATAGGCCAACACACACAAACAGTGCACAGCACAGCACAGCTTACGATTTTGATAGAAATTGACCTGAGTAGGCATTGGGCAATGTACTTAAACAGGATAGGTTTGACTTGGATTAGCCCCCCTCTTTTCAATAATTAAAGGGTGGAAAATTGAGTTCTGAGTTGCAATCAATCATGGGAAATGAGGTGTTAATGGGTTGTAAAAGTACTAACAACAGCTATTTTATTCATGACAAATTTCAATTAGTTCAATCTATTATTGATCAATATATTTAAACAATAATGAGGATATATATTCCACTTTAATTAAGAAGAAACCATTTTCCATGTTTTTATACTATACATATTTCTAGATGATCAAAGCCCTTTAATTTGTTCACGAATTTATTAGTTTCTTATTTGCTTTAGATGATGCCAACTTACCAAATTCATTTTCCATCTACATATTAATCAAATCCATCACAAAAATAATGAATGAAAGTGTGATCTTTCAACAGAAACCAATGATTCTAGCAAGCAAGAAATGCCATGTTTCTTTCCATGGTATGGTGTTATTATTTTGGTGACAAGATTGTTTCATCCCTTGAATGGAAGTTAAAAGTTCAAAAGTTGAACACTTTTGCCTGTAGCATTGCCCAAATGCAACGGCAGACGAAGGGAAAAGAACATGGTATTGATGAAACTACAGGGTAGTTGAAATTAAGAGAGTAGATGCATTGATGGAGTGTTTTACCCGCAATTAAGATAAATTGCAAATAATGCATTGACTATGCATAGAATGAATGGGGGTTGGTCTACCCATAGATTTGTAATTAATAATACAAGTAATACGATTCCTTCATCAACTCAATCTTCGTGCTCTTTATGCGGACGTCGTGCTTCTCAATGCATTAACAATGGAGATTCAGCACCAATTTTGTCCCAATTTTTCTTTTTAAAGCTCATATATGATTACTAATTAAATATTTTTTATTATTATTTAAGTTTCATCATTCATGTATTACCCACGGCTACATAGCTTACATCAACAACATCAATAATCTTATCACGAGAACACTTATTTGATATTTCCTCAAGAGCAAACCTCATGATCCCAATGTAAAATGTAGACTTGAAACTACCTATTAAGTTTTATCTTAAGGAACAATGGATTGCACCACTTTGAAATGTAAGAATTGATTCACTTTGTATCCGTGTTAAATTAATTAAATTTAATTCAAACGTTGGATTTTATATTCTTTTGAATTTTAAATTAACATTAAAAATGACTAATTATTTATTTGATAAAATTAAAATTTTAATCATTAAATATATACTGAAAACGAAAATAGGAGACTAACTTGAAATTTTATGTGCATATGTATGTCTAAAGAAAATGATTGAATAAATCAAGCAAACAAATGAACCTCTTTTTAGCCATTAAGATAATTTCGGGTTGGCCAGAGCCTTCGCTTGAGAGTTGGTGTTTGCATGAGGGTTTCCCCGCGAGACAAGGTCCAGGATTATAGTACAGGGTTGTCTGAACTCCTAAACCCTCCGGTTGGGTCAACTAACTTAACCAACACGTCTGCCCAGCCCAGGGTTCCGTCCTCTTGATTTTCCCCGCTCCCTAGTGTAATTAATGATTTCAGCCCCCAAATCATACTCTTACTTTATTTCTAAGAGCCGCGAGTTTTCAAAAGCGTGAACGTCACATCCTCCTACGACCACCACCAGAAAGGCTTAAGATCTACTTTGCACAACACGCGCTACCTCTGATCGTGGGTCAAAAACTCCAACAGTACATCAAGACTTTGTTTGGGACTCTCCAGTAACTGCCGCCGCAAATGTAGAGATTGTCAGACTGTTCCCATAGCCTCCGCACGTGACTTGTTCAGCTGTGAACTCAACCATGCTCAACTCAAATTAACCACGGTCAAGTCTCAGAAGAAGAACAAAAAAATGCAGCCCGTAAAAATTCTGCCACGTTGGCAGTGTCCGTTTCCAGCCTTTTTTGCGACACTCTGTTTTGACCTTTTTTTTTAAGTAATGACATCAAGTGGACGGTCTTATCCGTTAGATATAAAATGATGACGTCAAGGTTTTTAATTCTTAATCCGACGGCTGTCATTTCCTTTGGCATCATATTCTTGTATACTTTAAGCGTGGTTTACTAATTTTTGTACGTTTCAATGGGACCATACCTTCATTTACATATTAATTATTTTTTGGAACGTTTTGAGTATCATATAATTATTAATTAATTAGGATAAAGCATGGTGATCGTGGAAGGAAGTTGGCGTTTGATTTAGCTATCCATTAAATGATAGTTAATGATGGAGTGCCCACTCTCCTCCCATCTTTCAAATTGCCTCATTTCCTATCCTACTCATCTCCATAGCCCCAAAATAAATAAATAAATAAATAAATAAAACCTAACTTTCAAATAGTTAAATATTATAATTTGATACATTAATATTATTTAATTAATTATTTTAAAATAAAATATATTCATATCAACAAAATTGTAGGAACTATAATTAACATGCATAAGAAATATTTTTAATTTGGTGTGTTGTTATGATCAAATTATATTACATGAAAAATGTTTTATAAATAATAGTATCTCCACTAATAACCATCCCCATTGGTATTTTTTTTGCCACAAAGTACCATAATTTTTTTTACTAATTATGATATGAATTGCATTATTTTTTTTTTGTTATCATTTATTCATATTTCATACTAGACTTGTACGAAATTATTACTAATAAACGATATGTTGTTCAATTGGTCAAAAAGCCAAAGTGGAGCCAATTTGGTGATGCATTAATAAGGGTCACAACCACTTATCAACTGCCCTTTCCTTCAAGTGCAAACCTAATCTGATGAATTAAATACATCAAACTTTAATTGATTTATTTTCTTCTTTATTTTATTAAGGGTTTTCTTTTCATAGAAAAATAAATAAACCCCAAAAAAAGAGAAAAATAACTCGAAGTGTGAACGCAAGCAAGAAATGGTCAACACCCTCTGAAGACAAAATATCCGTGACAACTACGAGAGTGTCCACCGACACGTGACGGTAGGTAAACGGACAGGTGTCGGTCTAGAAACAAGATTGGGGTACGTGTCATGACATGAGTGGTTACGGACCACTGATTGAATGAGTCTTTCGTCAGAGAGCGCAGAGCTGACTACAACCGAGAGGGACGTAAAAGTTTAAAAAAGAAACATGTGAGGTTAACACAGAGGATTAATGATGATTAACAGAAGTGATTAGGAGAGTTAATTAAGGAGTTGGAGTACTATATAAAGTGAAGGAAGCTCGACACGGAAAAAACCAAGTGAGGCTGAGAGTCTTTCACACCAAAAAACTTGAGAGGAAAACACTAAAAGCTGAAAGAAAAGAGTTCTTTGTGAGATCTAAACACGTTTGAGTGATTCTGGTTTTTGTCCTTTAAAATTCTTTCCCCCCCTTTTTCTGTTACACCCCGCTTCTCTGAATCCCTTTCTGTTAATCATCTGTCTTTGGAAAAAAAATCTGATTTTTGGGTTTGTTTTTGAATACTTAACATTGCATAGAAAGCAAACTTAGACAAGGATTTCTTCAAAAGCCAGGTGTTTTCAGAATCGAGATCCAGGATTTTTATTTTGTTATTATAAAGTAGCTATCTTTTTCTCTTTCACCAAGCTAAATTTTATATTTTTTTCCCATTTCTTTTTTCTGTAGATAAAATCAGCTTAGAGGGTTATTTTTGTTCCCTCAAGTTCGATTTTCTTAGGCTTATCTTGGATTTCAAGGGGTTGTCTATTTAAAAAAAAAACCTCCTTAATCCTTCTTTTGGTTGTGAAACCTGTTCTTAAGTTTTGGTAAGAAACAGGTTGCTTTTTTTTTTTTTGATCTTCTTTCGAAGTTTCAATCTTTTTTTTTTGTTTGTTTGAAGAGATGGAAGCTACAATGGATTTCTATAGTAGCAGAGCAGTTCAGTCAGATCTGTATGGGGGAGAGTTGATGGAAGCACTTGAACCTTTTATGAAAAGTGTTGCCTCCTCTTCCTCTTCTTGTCCTTCTCCTTCTTACTCTTCTTTTTCTTCACCTTCACCTTCACCTTCACCTTCTCCTTCTCCTTCTCCTTCTCTTCCTTCTACTTCTCTTCCTTCTACTTCTTACCTCTCTTTCTCTTCTTCCCAAACACAACCCAATTTTTACCCAGATGTTTGTTGTTACTCCACAACAATTGACCCATTTTCAGGTCTCCAGCAGCAGCAACAACAACCTCAACCTGGTTCAACGATTGGGCTAAACAACTTAACCCAAGCTCAGATCCACCAGATCCAGGTTCAATTCCACCTCCAAAACGGCCAACCAAGCTACCTTTACCAAAATCCCCAACCCCAAAACAACCACCACCATCACAACCATATGCTTAGTTTTCTTAGCCCCAAGCCAATCCCAATGAAACAAATGGGTTCACCACCAAAACCCACCAAGCTTTACAGAGGAGTTAGGCAACGTCACTGGGGAAAATGGGTCGCTGAGATCCGGCTACCTAAAAACCGGACACGTCTTTGGCTAGGCACTTTTGACACAGCCGAGGAAGCAGCCTTGGCTTATGACAAAGCAGCCTATAAACTAAGAGGTGACTTTGCGAGACTCAACTTCCCTAACCTTCGCCACCAAGGTTCCCACATCGGAGGCGATTTCGGTGAATACAAGCCTTTACATTCCTCTGTCGATGCTAAGCTTCAAGCCATTTGTGAGAGCTTGGAACAAAATCAGAAGCAAGGAAACAAGAAAAAATCGTCAAAGGAGACAGCTGCAAATAAGAGCAAGAACAACAAAATCCACGTGGCAGAGCCTGAGCCTGAGGAAAAGACAGTCAAGGTGGAGAACTCCTCCTCATCTGTGTCTCCGGTTCTATCGGAGAGTGAGGGGTCAGCAGAATCTTCGCCCTTGTCGGATCTTACATTCTCGGATTTCAACGAGCGGCCATGGCCGGAAGTTGTTTCTCCTTCGGAGAATTTTATGTTGGCGAAATACCCTTCTTATGAGATTGATTGGGATTCTATCCTAAAAGCTTAAAGAAAAAAAAAACCGTGCTTTATTTCCTGTAACAGTCCTTTTGTGTTAGGGGTTCTTATTTTTGTGTATCTTTTTTTTTTTCTTTTGTAAGCTCACTGCAATGAAGTTTTTGGCAGTTGCAGTGGCCAGTTCTTTAGGTTATTATGCGTCTGTTGATGGGTAGGGTTTTAAGTATTTAATTGTGTAAGCCTTATGTTTATAAGACTATGAGATCTTCTCCATGGTGGTCAGCTCGTTTTTTGTCTTGCGGGACCAACGGAGAAATTTGTTAGTGTCCATAAAAGTTCTCATAGCTTTTGTAATTGGTATCTATTAATGTCATGGTCTTTATCTATTTTATGTACCTATTTTGCATACTATGGCTTTGTTTATGTCTGATTTTAGCACTAGTAATTCATGTTACTACTTCTGGTTCGTTACTCCATTAATATTTGGTTACTTGGTTTGTTTTGATGGTTCCTCTGATGCTGTTGTTTGCGGCCTTGTGTTCTTTGTAGCATCTCTACTGCATCTTTGGGTAATAAAATCAATTGAAATTCTGTGGAAGATTGTTCTAGCTATGTATCTATCTATTGCTTGAAACGTTATTGAAATCAAGTAGTCTTAAAGTCTCCTTAAGGTCAAGCTATTAAGTAGGTGAAGATGGATGTTCTGATAAATGCAGTGTGAAGCACCAAATAACATCCACAGGATCTAGTTCTGTCGGCAACCAATGATCTTCATCTACAACATAGACTTTTTTTTTCAAAACATCTTTGCTGCTTCCACGAAACTGCCGTGGTTACAGGGGGGGCAAGTTACTGAACAGTGAATTTTGTGAATTTCTGGATATTTTAATGCCTGGAAAAGTGTTTCAATCCCGAAATTGGCTCAGAGGGTCACGAGCTTGGCACAAGGGGGGGTTGTTTCTTGGTATCTTCGCACCAATTGCCATTAATTGCCATTCTACAAAATGCAGACAAAGACGTTTGTATTACTTTATTATAGATGTCTTCTACTATACTATGTTTTTGAGCAAATCATGGTGAATATGGCAAAGGGAACTTGTCTCTTCGGTTGAAATCTATTCTAAAACTTGTTCAATGAATCCATCTGGGGTCACAAATTCTTAAGATTTTGTCTTACACAAACAAAGGCTTTTCTTTAAAGTAAAGCGTTTCCCAACAGCACCTTTCTTTTGATTGCATCCCCATGATGGTGATGGCGGCACGCGTGATCCTTTGGCTCACACATCTCACCACACCACTTGCCCACTTTCTAATTCTCTGTTTTTCTTTTCTTTTTGAATGTTCAAATTATTGCTACTATGCGAAGCACAAGCACCCAAGCTCCCCAACATAATCATGCTTCAGTTAATAAACTCTTTATTTATTTTTTTATTCTTAACTCAATGTACTAAAAGGCAAAGCTTTTAGGTTGAATTTTGTTCCCTCTCTTCTATGAGAAAATGAAGACACAAGCAGCACATTGCATCTCCAATATTCTTATCTCTCTTTATTCTTTGTGTCAAACTGTGACAAATCCTTTCCCCTGTGAATCAACTTTTGCATAAAATTTGTTTAATTATATTTCTGTTTTTCCCCCATGCCTTTGAAAAGCAAATCCTTGAGGAACAAAACGGTGCGTGAATAAGAGAAAGGTTAGATATTAGGATAGAGTATCTACACTTTTGAGGATTTTGTTCCTCGTGGAAAAATAAGTGTAGGTTTTATAAGTGGTAAACTAAATTCCCAATACAATACCAAAAAAAAATGTAGGTTTTATAGGTTTTATAAGTGTAGGTTTTAAGTGTAGGTTTTATAATGGGTTGTGTTCTGGCCCATGTCGCTTTTATTCCTTTCAATCTTTTGCGCCATTAATGAGCTCAGCTCTGGCCTTATCCAGTACACCTGGGGTAACAAGGCCCACTTCAAGTAATGGAAAGTAGGCTATTTCAGTAGGTTGCAAATCCTGTGACTATTAAATAATGTATTACATGGATTCCTCGCACCGAGGAGTTTAAACTCGTAATTTGTTCATTGGAAGAAACAAACAGTAGTTGTTGCTTGGATGCGATTGACATTTGACACTACGAACGCCGATCGTACCTCTAGGAGGAAAATAGACGGCTGAATTATAAAGATCACTTTCTTTCCCGCATGGGGTTGTGTCTATACGATTTGTGCTGGCAACATTGTACATTGGATTAACTGGGTTTGGCCTGCCAATCTTGTGGTGAGGATTGCTCACGTTGAGCAATGGGAGATAATTTGTGTTCCGTCGAGCTAAAATAAAACCGCTACGTGCATGTGGAAAGACTTGCATGCGAGTGAATGGAGAATAAAAATTTTTCATCTTTTTAATAATTTTACACCACGTGTTAAGTAAATTTGTATATAATATTTAAATTATTTAATTTTATCCTCAAGTTGATAATGTTACTCTTAGTTAACATTAGGTTTTATACAATACTTCATGACTTTCCTTTTTCCTAGAAGTCCTTCTATTGCGTTCTCTTTTTACAGCACTGCTCTCATCAAGGAATCATTCTCGTAAGTTTTCTTCGTTTTCTTTATAACATAGCCCCAGCTTTGGCCCCATGGATTCTTGATCAACCAGTACTAGAAATGTTAGAAGATCGATTTGAAGAAGATAGAAAGCTATGATCTAGGTACATTCGTGTCAAGCAACGATCAAATTATAGTAGAAAATTGGTAAAAATGTATGAAGAAATTCAAAAACTTGTGGATGAGAAAGGTTTGTCGATTGATAAACCTATAAAACCTTGTTTTGAAAGTGAATTGCACCGGAGAGCAAACGATATCCTAGCCTTTAGTGGCGGCTAGAACATGTATTAGAGCTGTTGAGAAATGACAAAATGAAAGATACTGAGATTTGTGGCATGTTGAGGCTTGGGAAAAGCAACAATAATGCAAAACTTGAATGACCATGATGAAGTATCTTAAAATGTTTGCTTGATAAGGTCATTTGGGCAAAAGTCTCAAGTGGAAGAATTGCAAGAGGATAAAATTGCATGACGGACTTAAACTAAAGATTGAAGGCGTTGAGGACGTTGCCAGAACTACATAAGTAGAGCTGAATAACAACATAACAAAAGGTATTTGCTGCTTTTGGATGACGTCATGGACTCAATTGAGTTGAAAGATATTGGAAATCCTGACAACAAAAGTGACAGTAAATTGGCATTGACAATTGAATTTCCTCATATTTGTTCTTCGAAGGCAGGAAGATCGATTTAGGCCCGCCCATTATCGCTAAATGAGGCTTGGAAGATGTTTCAGCATATGATATTCCCACAAGATGAAGATGTGATTTTTTATTGGAAATGAAAAAAAAAAAAAAAAAAGAAATTCAACTTTCTCATTGTTTTGTGAAAGTTACAATTATTTACTTTTCAAGTTTGAATTATTTATTTTCTTTTGTTTGGTAAAGCTTGCTTCAACCATGCCTTGTTAGTTACTGCTTCAACCAAAAATGGGTTAAGCCCAGAACAAAAATGTATACATACAGCTGGCTAGCTACCAATAAAGTTTCCGAATTCTGATTCTCCAACACTCACCCTTTTCATTTCAAACATGTATTCATATCCAAAGCCTGTTTTAGGACTCTTTGATTTCAAGGCTACAAAAACTAATTGCGATGAGGCATCATCCACAACTAGACTATATAAATCAGTCTAAATCAACCATGGAATGCGTCAAAACAAAATTTCAGTCATGATTACAAAGAAGCTAACAACTGAACCGGTACTGCATCGCAATCATCTTCTCATTTACTCGGTTTGATTTTTCCCAAGCACCAGTTCCTGGCAGACAAAACAGCAACAACTCATGCTACCTAGATCTATCATCAGCTATATTTACCGATTTCTATTTTCTTCTTAATTGCTCTTTGACCATGGTATATAAAAGAGTCTAATATTCCCGAAACTGTGAAAACACCTGAAAAGATAAATTTTGAAGAAACAGTTAGCAACCTAAAACCAATCATACTCAAGGGCATATGTGCAAGTCCATAAACTCGTTTACAAAGCCAAAATGTTAAGATTAAAGCTCTCTCGAATTGAATCCAGTGGAGAAAATTGTTGTGATTTAATGAAGATGACGAAAAACTTGGAAAGACATCATCTGTCTTCACCCCCAAAAAGGAAAATCTTCAGACTTAGTCTGTTTGCTCAGTTATGAGAGATGATTGCTGGACTTAAAAATTTTCTACATGTGTGCCCACATGCAGATATAAGAACTTCAATTTTCATTTTTTTTTTAAAGTTCAGGGGATGAGGATATGAACTTGTGATGTAAATTTTTAGATTTTGTAAGTCATGTCTGGGAGATATCGGGCTCTTGCCTCATATGATATACATGAGTTCATAAGGAAAAAAAAATCTTATTAATTTGTCAAAGCAAAAGGAAAACAAAAACAAAATTAATTGATATAAAATCAACATATGTAGTATGTTTATTTGACTTCCATTCTTACTTTAAACACAGAAAGAATTATTAGCCTATGTGGAGGGGAAAAGATCATTACCTCCAACTATAGCACACACATTTGTTAGAAAGTGCAAGAATGAGACATGCTGCTCTGTGAAAGTGACCTGCAAAGTAAAGTTGAAAAATAAGCTCAGAGAATTAGCAGGGATCAATAGAAAAATTTGAAAAACAGCCCAGACTTCAGCTAACAGTTATTATCCTCTTTCAGAGGGTTTAGGTCTAAGGTTCAAATCCCTTCACCCCCTTAGACTTCCTCATACATATAAAAACAAATAAATAAATAAATTGAAAGTTATGCAGCATCTCTAAGACATCAACATTTATATATGGGACATAGATCTTGCATGTAGAAAAAGCAGAGGAAAACCCAACCTTGATAGGTGAAAGGTCATAAAAGAAGAAAACTCCTGGGAGGGACTGAAGACGATTTATCTCTGCACCCTTAAAATGCTCTGTTACAGAAAACTGCCGAAAGCAATGTCTCATGCATTAATCATTTTGAATAAATGACCTTTCAAAAAAAAAATCATTTTGAATAAATGAAGAAGAGGTCAAATAAAATCTTTTGCAAGTTCTAGCCATACCTGATTTGACTGGATAGTGTGTCCACTCACATCTGTATACACAGTAGGTACAACCTACAAATAAAACGATATATAGAAAATCCCTCAAACTAAAAGACGCTTTTCTCGTTTAAAGCTCATTTAAAAGCTACCAGTATCAAAGACAAAAGGAAAAAAAATCAATGCTCCTATAGAGATGGCTTTGTGCCATTATTTTACTAAGGGTTATAACATTAGTAAGAATTCCTGCTACCTAGTCTTCTTGAATGTATCATGCTCTCCTGCTTTCAAATAGAGAAGGGAAGACACTACATTTTACATTTATATTTTTAAAAGAATTGATTACACATTTGGTTCCCAAACTATAGCCAAGTTTTTTATTTGGTATTTAAAGTTCAAAAATTCGAAATTAGATGCTCAAACTTTACTTCTGTCCATCAGTTTGCACACAAACTAAGACCATTGGTCAAATGGCTGACAAGTCCAAATACAGCCAATAAAAACATGCCACATCAGCATGCCACATGTCACAATTTATTGGATGTTTTGGACACATCTTCCATCTGACTAATGATGTTAGTCTCATGTGCAGTGATGGAAAAAGTAAAGTTCCAAGTAACTAATTGTGAATTTTTAAACTTTAGGTACCAAATCAAGAATTTGATTATAGTTCAGATGCCAAATGTGTAATTAACCCTTTTTAAAAATTTCTCAATCAGAGGAAACTACTCTCTCAATAGGGTCTCATTTTTATCTTCATTGATCTGTTTGCTAGCAACATTAGCATTTGAACATTCATATGTTTCTAAATTTGCAACACACACTATGTTAAAAGAAGAAACGGTAATCAGGCAGACTTTAACCTGTCATGCCATTTATGTTGCCATTTTGACAGTTCAGTGAGGGACAGTTAAACTGATTTTATCAATATTGTTAAAGTTTTTACTGATATTAATCAAAACTTTGATATGATTTCATGACATTTACATACATAGCATTAGGATTGGACATGTTACATGCTGCATACACTGATTGGGTAATGGAATAAAAGAGGGCACAGAAAGGCAAATATTCTAGATCCTGGAGTAATGTCCTGGCTTCAATTACTACATAGATGTGATCACGATTGGAGAATATGATAATAAGGAACTAAAGATGCATTCATGCATAAAACTAACCTTGATAAAGTACTGATACATCCCACTTGGTTGTTCTTGTGTCCAATGAACACTGAAATTTAGAAAAAAAAAAAAGAAAACAAGATAACATATAAGAAACATATGCCAACATCCAGCTGTTGTACATGGCCAAGGTAAAAGATTAAGCAGAAGTAGCAAGTACCCATCAAGAGGATTCACAACACCAGGGAAGTAATCTCCAAAAGCTAATCTATTGATCTTGTGACTTATCTATATCAAACAGTCATGAAGCATGATGATTTAATTAGATGATCATTTTCAGATAACAGATACTTACCTACACAAAGAACAGAAACAAAAGGGTTATGTCTTACATTAAAACTGTCCTTTTGAAATGCCAGCAAGTCATGTACATGAACATTTGATTGCTGAAAGCTTTTCCCAGGTGCAAAATGAAAATTCCCTGCCACCTTATTAACTTCTAAAAAGCCATATATATTACACCCTTCACCTTCTTCATCCTTAATCTTCTGAAGGAAACCCTCTCTCTTACACTGAACAACAGAAAACAGCATAAACAAGAAGCATAAATCAAGGTATAAAACAGGGTTCATGTAGGTCAGCTGAAAAGATCAGTATTATAGGGGGCAAAGACGAAATCTTAGGATAGGCAGGCCAGAAAGCAGTAAACTAGAAATACACTTAGACAAGGCATACAGAGTTACTCACTAAAATATTAGCTCAGGCCATATTCTGCATAATTTGCATGTATCAACAACCAAAAGTTTCAATTACTATACAACAAAGAATTGTCTATCAATGCCGGTACTCGTTGTTCTGATATAAGATAACAAATAATGATTTATCTTAAGATTATTGAAAAAAAATTAAGCTTATTAATGCACCTAGAAGTGAGCATGGGAAAGTACCATGTTGATTACCTAATTACTAGACAAATGACTATTAGACATCTTGCTAAAGGGTCAGTTCCTTGCCATCTTAACTGTCCAAACAGAGGCTCTGGGTGAGTGGGAATCCAGAATTGTATCAATAGGCATTATTACGTCTCAACTCTTGTATGTAGCTTACCAGAAAGAAAATGATGACCAAGTGAGTACAAGCTAATTATCAATAAAACAACAATGAAGGCAAAAACAACATTTTCTACCCCAGTATGTCTGTCTGTGAGTCTCATTCAAATTAAAGTTACTTCCAATATCAGATAGCATATAAGCTCTTATGCTGACAGACCTGGTCAACTAAATCTGGATTTGACAAAGCCCAACCTTTCTTTCTGTATGCTTCACGAACATCCTCACAGGAGTTGCAACAATCATCATCAGACTGCAAGATGGAAAGAGAAAAGGATGTTTAAGGAGGGAAAAAATACATCATACCTGGAGCAAAATAATACTTCTTATATAGGTGGACTGTTTTCAATGATTATTCACTACCTAAATACCGACCACATCTACAGCATCTTCAAGAACAGAACAGAATACAACACAACCAAAACAACAGAGATTGAGGAAATAGCCAAAAGATAAAAACAACAATGACCAATAAATGCTACTAAATCAAATGTTTATATCATATTTAGGCAAATTGACAAAGGGAGACTTTTACTATGATTAAGAGGATATGGTACTGGGACCTATAAGAACAAAGTCATAGATCCTTCATATTCTGGACAAACATGCACCCAGTGGATCGATTTTATCACAATGAACAAGCAGATGGAAACCAGATAGATGAAGCATACCGCTTCCGCACCATAACATGAACCACAATACGTCTCATTGTGCTCGAGCCTGCCACCATGCCTCTGTAAAGGCTTCTCAATCTGTGTGAAGCAATAGTAATGAGCAGAAAGATAAGCAAAGCTGAATGTGTTGTTACTCAGATACTCTTAAGTTAAAAAAATGTAAATAAGAAATCAACTTCAAGCATTACTATCTTATAGCTAACCTTGGGAGCACCAATTCCATCTTGCCTCGATTCTATAACATTGCCATGTGCATCTAACCTTTTCTTAATTATGTCATGTCTCTGCAAGTTTACAAAAAAAAATGACATTATAACTTCAACAGCAAAAGCCATACCATTTAAGCAGCATATGCAGAAAAGATAAGTTTTGTGTGCACGCACATGTCATGGGCCCACACTTCTAACCCAAAAAACATGCTTATTAAGTGGAAGAAAGCCCTTACTTATAAGCCTAACACCCATCCCATCTCTTACTGATGTGGCATCCATGACATTCTCCCTCACCCAACTGTGCAACATCCTAATTGCATTGGCTCTTTCACCTATAAAGGAGAGAGACCCACGTTGATCTAGTCCTACCTTAACCTTAGTATCTCTCATGGAGGGTCTCTCATCAATGAAGAGTTGAGCGAGCTCTAATACCACTTGTCACGGGCCGCAATTCCAACCAAAAGATATGCCAATTAGGTGGAGGAAAGCCCTTATAACCCCAAAACTCATCTCATCTCTTACTGATGTGGGATCCGTGACACATACACATAGCCATAAACTTCTATCTATATTATGTATGCAAGCTCATTTATGTGCCCATGGTGCGTGTTTGTGTGTGTGTGAGAGAGAGAGAAAGAGAGAGAGAGTTGATGAGAAAATTCTCTTTATGACACTCGATGTAGGGGAAAAAGTCATCAACATAGAATAAAGGAGCATGACTCCTTGCAATACATACCACATCAAGATGTTGCTCTCCACTGATGTCCATTGCATCAAGGCTGAGGATTGAGCATGCAAGAGCAGGAAATGTGACATCAAACTGCACTTCCAAATGCAAAAGGAACATAAAGAAATTAGAGGGGATAATTCCAAAGTCCAAAGGACTGTATCAGTACAATAAATAAAACTGAAAAGAAACAATATAAAAATGTGTAATAAAATAATTACACTCATGTCAATAACACTATTCTTGATTCAAACAAATATAAATCAATTTGTACATAAAACATGAAAAACGGTCAGAGAAGAATCTTTGGGAAATTTTATTTGAAATTTAAGGCCATAGGGAAAAAGCTGAAAAGGAAATCTTGAGGTAAAAGTTGGATTAGCAGATGACATTACATTGATGCGTAGAGTTTCCCCTCTTGAAGTATCTACCACAAGCTTTGTTTCAGTCACAGCATGCAGATATAATCCTGCGACCAAGACCAGAAAAAGAAAAAGTTTGATGGAAAGAAACCACCTCACTAATATCACCAATGTCAAGAACAAGAACAAAAAGAAAAGCTATATTTAAGTCTATTCCCAGGGAACACCCCCCCCCCCCCCCCCACCAAAAAAAAGAAAAAAGAAGTTGAAATTTTCACCTCCTAATTAAATGAAAACACATATATGTGTGTGTGTGTGTGTGTGTGTATCTTCATCAACATAGGTTTAGGCCCATAGAAAATAAAGCCCACCTAAACAACAAACAAAGTCCAATAAACCAGTTAAAAGCCCATAAAAGATTAAATCCATTTCCTAAATCAATGCCTAAAATAGACATTCTTCCCAAACTTACAAGAATGCCATCCATCAGTATTCCAGACAGAGTCCATATACAGGAAGATCGTCCATCAATGAAGATCTTTATATACATATACAATGAAACTTGACATCAGCACAATAAGCATAATGACTTAGCAATGAAGGTGCATGTGATTATCAAAAAATACCAAGTTCCCTGAATGAAGTCCAGAACAAACCAAAATTTGAATTTTTCTCACTTGTTATCACTATCATAGTCACCTGACCAGGATCAAAGACATGCCTCATTTAGTGGCATGGCTTTACTTGACATGCCCATGAATTCAGACTATTTAGGCATAGAAAAAATAGTGCCAGCAAAGTTTCTTCCACAGAAATCACTGAGAATTGGGGGGTAGACACCTCCCTCTGCCATAACATGTGATCATTCTTTCCAATCCAAACATTATCCAAAACAAGATGAAGTGCAAACGACTTCAAAGATGGATTATAAGTTGTTCCTTCCACAAACAAGAGGCAACATTTGCCAACTCTTCAACATAATACTCCAATAAGCTAGGCTACATATCCGTCATTCATAAACAAATCCTGAAGCATTGTTCCCATAGAAGTCCAACAAAATAGAAAAAATTACAAAAAAAGAAGTTCAGCTGGCATATGACTCCAGCTAACTGCTATCATGAGTAAAAGTACTCAATACTCAAACAGTCAATAAAAACTACTCTCGAGTAAAAGTATCAACAATTGATCTAGGAAAAATAAATAATCGATCGTCATGCTTAAGTTACTAATGCATCCATAACCCTAGTCACCATCTTGATTAAAGCTAAGCAACCAATTCCTTTTAACCTAACATCTCAATCCATCACAGTTCACACCTAAAAAATGCCATCATTTGAAAACTTTAAATAACCACCTCATTACCAACACCTAAAGAAAGCTAAATAAAAATCAGATCCAAACAATTGAGGAGAGTTCAAGAGAAAAGGAAACGTACGGAGCTCGGAGAAGAAGAGAAAGAACATAACAACGGAGGAGACGAGAGTGATAACGCCACCGGAGAGTGTACGGCTGTAGAAATCCTCGTTTATTTTAGGGTACGCATCTAAATTCCTGAGCTTATTCATTATTCCGTCCATCAACTCTTATCCTTTTTCTTTTCCCAATTGATTTATACAATTATTCCTAAAATCCAAATCTAAAAAAAGAAATCTAATTGGATGGAATAAATATACTTAAACACCTCGTAGAGAGAGAGTTATAGAAGAATTTTCTTTTCTTTTTCTTACGAGGAGTTTAAGATGTTTCGGGGAAGGATGACCTAAGCCTCTCTGGGTCCTTGTTTTTTCTTTTCTCCGTCTCCGAATTGATAAAGAAGGCGTTGCCTACTCCTTTTCCCGGTATTTACGGTCAACGCATACGCTTTTGTATTAATCCACTGTATTTGCAGTTTAGGGCTTTCATTTTTCCTATTTTATCAATTGAGAAACAAAGGCTATAGCCCATTAGGCTAAATACGGTTATGGCCCAATGGGCTGTGGAATATTTGGCCATGTGTTTTAAGGTTGACCCTAAATGCTAGTAAAGACCATAATTAGAACAAAATGGTAATTGAGAAAAATAAAAATTTATATGGAGGGAAAAAAGGGGTGAGAGGATAAAACTTATCTTATCCTAATATTACTGGAAAAAAATGGTATAGTTCTCTTTATATATATATATAAGAAAAAAGATAAAAAATATTACATCATCCTAGGCCATGATATGCTTAGATTGTCTGTAAAAAAATAGAAAACAATACCATGTGGTGGATATTCGAAAATATGTAAACTCAATTCTAGATTTTCTGTATGTGTTGTCATCCAATTAACACATAAGAATAGAAAAAGGAATTACCATATGCTTCTATAATGACTTTTTTTTTTAATAAATAAATGAAGCATGTCAGTAGCTAGAGAATGAAGGGGGAAAAAGAAGAAGAAAATTGTGCTTACCCTTGACATACTCATGTATATACAAATACATGTTTCATCCCCAGCGATTGTTCTAAGTTTAGCCAATAACATTGAGCTATAAAATAGAAGAATGTTGGATCAACTCCTGAACTTGTAAAAGACTTCCAAGACGATTGGGCCGAAACACTCTTTCCTTTCAAAACTTAGTTTACAATAATAGCCCAAGTGGCAGTTTTCAAGCCCAAATTAACCCAAAAAGAGATGCCTGTTTTAACAGGAACTAAAGTTGTTTTAGAAAATGATTAGTTCACCATACGTATTAAAGGTAGCAGATTCTTGGATACATATTCCAAGGCTATATGCAGATTCGAGAATAAAAGAGACAAAAGAAAACGTGAAAAATAATCCTTCATATATGGGTATGGAAACCAACTGCATTAGAAAAAACAAAGTCACAAGTCCATTGGGCTAAATCCTTAATTAGTCAATAATAATAGAGTAGGGGCCTAGTTGAGGGAAAACCACGAAACTTCATTTTGGAACCAAAACAAGTACTGATTCACATTGGGATATATTTTTTAGGCAGAATGATTCCCATTAAATAAAAGTGAAACGAACATCTGACCTCTCTTTGCTCTATTCAGCCATTACTTTTTCTTTTATTATTCCTATTTTTTTAGCAGAATAAAGGCGCTTTAAAATTCCTGATCTTTGATAGGGGAGATTAATTGCACCGCCGTACTTTGGTACCTTGACAAATCAAACATATTTTTTGGATTCCTTACTTTCCTATTCTTTATTTGTTTCTCGTTTTTCAAAGAACTTTCTTGTGATCCTACTTAGCTCCACGAAATCTGAGAAGCTTTCCAGGCACGTGAAAAATTTGATGTATAGCTAACAACATATCCAATTCCGGTTCAGTTCGACCCATCTGTCTCAATCACATATTCACGAATGGTGGGTGAAGATCTAATCAAATCATGGGGGGTGCAAGTTTGTTGATTCAAATCGAATAATTGTGTCGAATTGGCTTCTCTTCCTTTCATTGGACTTGGAAGAATATTACAGATCAGTGTTCAACTCAGAGATGATTGTGATTTGTGAGTTTTGGGACCTGTCACAATTTTCTAGTCACAACACACCTTAATGTCATCATTTTGACTTGGACTTGTAGCAATCAGCTCCACATTTTCTCAACATCAACTGTTTTCTTATTTTTGGAAATTTATAAAAGGAATTTGGAGAGCAAAAAGCTAGGTTTTTAATAGTGGTGAAAGAAACACATATATATATTGATAAGAAGAAAAGAGCAGCTGATGAGGATGACAGCTGAGACCCAATGAACCTTCTTGTATGAAAAAGAGTAATATGTTAGGACTTCAAACTCAAACATCCAACTTAATTTTACAAAAAGGATTATTTTTATTGCGTAAATTTTTTCCAGAAAGTTATATGTTTCATGGAGTTTTGCAGTTATTCTTGTAAAGGGTAGAGTTACGGAACTTGGATGATTGGAAACGTTTTTCTGCCCTTGGCCTTGGCAAAGGGGTCCTGATCAGACAGGCTGTGCTGAGCATGCCTTTGCCTTGTATTGTTTAAGTGGAGCATTATTTTTTCTAAATTTTTTTTCCGTATAGGAAAGAAACCGCACTTGTTATCTAGAAAAGGAGTAAAACCCAATATCCTGTTGAACTTTTTGTTGTATGGGGAGAGCATTATACATTTATGTGGGCGGTATTGTGAATTTGTGATGCTTGCCCAACCCTCCCTTCTCTTTTCCTTTCCATTTCAATTCAATATATTAAAACCAATATTCAAGAACAAGAACCCTAAGACCTCTTCTGTACCACACAAACTTCACCTCTCCTAGATGAACTCCCTCTGGCCGGAGCTATTCTATTTCTAATGGTAAACTTCAGACAGGCTTAATTTGATTCAGTCTCCGTGTGCTGTTTTCCTTTGTTGACGCTGTCGTAGCGTAAAAAGGCAACTTCAAGGCTTAATCCTCTTTTCCATGCCCAATTATGATTAAGAATTTATTCATCGAAACAGATGTGTTTACCCTCACGAAATCTATAAATTCAACGATCAATGAGTAGAGGAAAAATGTGGAAGAAAGATTACATGTCTTTGTTGTCCTAATCATAATGTTATAGATGATCTGGAAACCTAAAAGTATAGGAGAGTAACCTTATCAGATGTAGGATGCTTTGATATTGGCTAATCAATTCTTCTTTAGACCATCATTAATTCTTGGTGCAATAAGCACTAAAATAAAAAGCTTGAAAGTGAAAATATATTTCGGGAACTTAAAAAGATCTAAGAGAAAAGAGTGGAAGCAGTGGGTTACTTTTGCCAAAACATTCTAAAGATAACATAAATATATAGCAATAATTATGTTTTGAGAGTGTTCCCATCCATGGAAGTACATTAACCTTGATTTTCCCAAATTTAAAACTATGGAAAAGAGAGCTACACCACCATTTTACAACAAATTAAATACAAAAAGGAAAGAATTAACTAAGCTAATCATTGACCATAAGTTGGCATAAAGAGCCACCACAATCTATACTTCCTTTTTCTTAAGTTTAATCTTGGGTGATTCCATTTCTATTGGAATCTAGAGGAAATCTTCTTTGCGAACCATAGAAATGATCTTATTAGGCACCTTACTTAAAATATCTAGCCCTCTAGTTAGAAAAAAAATGCAAGAGAATATTGATTGGGATCATGAAAATGATATTTAATCTGCCCTCATAACATTCTTTCAATCAATTTGAGGTGGAATACAAGGAACAAATGTTGCAGAAAATGCCCCATAGGTATCTCTTTTATCTTTATGGATAATCAAGATAATCTAAGATAGAGCGCATTGTTTGAATACTTTACATCAAAACACTCTTACACATTAGTTTCCCGACCGGTAAAGACTTTTATGATCAATTCCAATTGTCTTTTATTCGATCTTAAATCTCTTTTTTCTCTTTAATATGTTTTGTTTTGCTTGGAATAGTACTGAGAGTGGCCCATGCAGCTTGGTAGATGCTCCAAGCACACAATAACAACATTCCACTTTTCATCCACCCCAGTAATTAGTTCTCTCTCCATGCCCTTGCGCCCTAGCAAATATTATAGTCCATAAAAATCTTGAAAAAAGGAGGAAGAGGGAGGATATCCAGATTTTGGGAAGGTGATGCTGCCGCGGCTGCTGCTGCTGCTGGTGGGGGGGCCTGCGCCTGGGAAAAGGTGGGGTGGTGGGCTTTTAGTGGGTTTAGCACTATGGGCATAAATCGAGGGCCCCTGGTGAATCATTGCCTGGGCAAAATGACTTGTCAAATCATGGAAAGGGGAGATTGTGGGCCCCTTTTTTGCGATGCAGCGTCTGGTTTTTCCTTCTTTCCCCAGGGGCCCATGTTTTGCTAGACCGAAAGTCATCAGATCTCTCTCCTAGTTCTGGCAGTTTTTTCAGTTGGTTACCTTGCCCCATTTTGAATGCCCTTTCCCCGAAGATTGCCTTTCTATTTTGGGTCAATTTATTTCTCGGAAACCAACGATCAATTTTCAGAACCCTTCTCAAAAAAGCTTTCAAAGGTCGCCACTTCCAATACTGTATCAACAATTAATTTTATTAATGAGGATTCCCAGTTGAGCTTTCTTTATGAATTTCACTCAAAAATCCTGGTCAAGCTTATCCATATATGGATTTGAGGGCTTTATAATTTTTTCCCTTTCTTTTTTTCTTTTTATGTAATATCTGATCAATAGCTATTTTATGTTCCTCAAGCACTGGACATGCATACACCATATTTCATATATACAATATTTTCTTATTCTTATAGTCCCATATATATATAAAATAATTTAAGATTCTGGTTGATGCATCAAATATTGATGCATCACCAAATTCATAGCACTAACTAATTTACCTTTCGTACAATTTGCCACTAAAGGCACTTCAATGGATCAATTATCTAAAACACTTACTACGTACTTGAGCACGATTGATTATTAAAGATAATTTGCACGAAAATGATATGCATCATATCATGTGTTCTCTCACGTCCAATTTGTGATGTACGACAATTGCATGAAAATGATACATCTCTTTAATTACCCCCACCCCATCTTTTTTCCTCAGCCAGAAAAGAAGAAACTGATGCATCATATCATATGTTCTCTCACGTCGAATTTTTACTAAAGCTCTTTTGCCATATTTCATTTCAACTTTTTTATATCGCATGCCTATTGCCATAGTCATTGGCTCTACTCCCGATGACGCGTACTGGCTAGACTTAGCCATCTACTCCAATAAAAACCCTTATGTCCTCTCTCCTTCCTTTATACAAGAAGATCATGATTCATGAGCATTATTTTGTTTTGACTAGAAACCTAAAATGTCTATGTTGTCAGCACTTGGAGAGGTTATTCATTCCACAAATCTTAGAACCCATGGACAATTTTTTTTTTTAAAAAAAAAGAACAAAAAAGGTCAAAAGAGCACATGATAAGGAGGTTCTTTTGCTATTATTTGTGTCTCTAGCTGATATCTCTAGATCTTTCAGATAATTTATTCCGTTTTTCATATTCACAAAGAAGCTGACCAAATCTAAGCCACCACGTCATCATGGATCATACAAAGACTAGCTAGAAAACTAAGATTTGAAGCCGCTTAGCATCCACTTGCAACTTCGTCCGAATATCATGGTATCCGATAATGGATGACATTGGATTATGCAAACCGGCCAAAGATTGCATTCATGGCAAACAAGTGATACAGCCAAGTAGCCCAAGGTTAAGTACGCCTTCGGGGAGGTGGCATATTCTCTACCCTCACTCGACGTAAAAACATATATATGAAAATGCAAAGTAAAAAAAATACCCTTAATCTGCCTTTGATTCGTTCAGGAAAAATGCATACGATGCCTGGAAGCATAATTTTAGCTATGGCCCCCCTTGAATAAGACCGGCCCACCGCCCATCACAACAATTTGGCTCATGGGAAATTAGGTAAAGAAAAATAAAAAATCGAGCACAATCGATTCTGTTTTTAGTTAGAAAATCTACATTTAATGTAGATATACTATATTGGTAGAGAAAAGGTTCCTATACTAACTCCAACACTTATTTATATTTTATTATAAAAAAATATTTGATGCATTGATAGTATATATAATTTTTATACACTATCAGATTATTAAATTTTGATACCTTATTAATGATATATTATTTTGAAGGAAATAAAATGTTGATATTAAAATCTGATGTTGTTTTAAAACTTTAACAACTTTTTATATCTTTCAAAATAATACTCATTAATGAGGTGTCAGGATTTTGTAACTTGATTATACGCTGTCGATGCATTAAATATTAATTTTTTATTATTTATTTTATATTTTTACTTTTTATTATTTTTTATAATAAATAATAAAATAAAGTTTAAACTCTCATCACCCTTAGGATAAATTAGGCAAAAATAATTAAATACCACCATACTAGAAAAGAAAAAAGAAGAATATTTCAAATTTGATGTATTTTGACAAGGACTTAAAACTTTTGCCAAGTTAGTTTTAAAATAATGATAAAACACATTAAGTTCAAATAATTGAGTTGACCACGAAAATTAATACAAAAAGCAATTTTAGTCATAAGCATATGTTGTTTAAGTGCTAGTGTGTATGCTTAATTAGTTCATTTTGATCTCCCTATTTAGCCAAAAACAAAAAATCGATTCCCTGTGAAAGGTTAAAATTGTCACAGCAACACCTTTGCATTCATGAATGAATTAAGTTTAACAATTTTTATAAAACAAAAAATATTAATTGATACATTCATTTCATGTTCAAATGTTTAGTTTAATAATGTATGTATTTTTTAAAAATTTGAATTTACATTTTCTTTCTTTTGAATTAAAAAAAGACTACTAATAATACGTTCTTTCCATATGAATTAGTTATAGTGTATGAAGAATTTTGGAACAAAAAGTGTCATAATTTGCCATAAGAGAAATTAAATAACAATACTATATATAGTTAGAAAAGAAAAGAAATACTTTTCAAGTGACAAGTGGGCTCCCAACGGTGGGCCACGTGGGGTGAAACTTTTAAGAGTTGAGAGCCATGCGCAAGCAAAGAATAATTGTGTAGAAAATAAATATAGGGAATCCTGACCGTTCCATACCAAACCTGCAGAAAAAGTTGGACCCCAAACCGGGTCAGCCGACTGAGGGGATCCGCCGGTGTTTGAGACCCACAGAACAAACACGTGGCTATTTTGTAGCCATTATGAAATTTGGGGCGGCCCTACCGCCCGTGCCAAAAGTGGACCTACCACCCAATCAAATGCCACCCATTTTCCTTCAGTTTCCTAGAAATGTGCAAAAGAAACGACATGAGTAAATAAACACACGAGTGGCGTTTGGTAAGCAGGCAAGCAGGCAGGCAGGCAGGCAACTGTTTCAACTAGCAACCTGCTCCTTTTACGGCCGATAATACTGTAAAGCACTATTCAACAGAGTGTTAGTATTACTTTTTTTTCTTCTTTTTGGTATAACAGACTCTTCTCCTTTGCTTGCGTGCATGGTGCGCCCTTGCAATATGTCCATTTCGTTAAATCTATGGGCAACGTATAATGAACCAATGAGGATTAACGAACTCGGTAGAGTATGGGTTGCGACAAATTAAGTTGTATCTGATATTATTAATAGAGATCTTAAATCATATTTTTCTCAGTCAAATATAGACTGTAGAATACTTATTTAATAAGAAAGATGAAAAGGGGAATGTGATAGAAAATTATTTCATCTTTCGTAACTATATTCTCAGAGAAACCGTGTTTATGTGAACACAAGTTAGACGACTATTGGTCATGTTAGAAGAATTAAATCTCTTTTGGAAAATTCTCGATTCCTTTCCAAACTACGAGCCACGAATCATAAACCACAAGATCATCAGATTACTCAATTTAATTAGGAGAGACATGCATGACGACGACTAACTATAAAGAGATTCGTTTCATAATTGTTTCGGTCAAGCAGAAAAACTAGCTAGTTTCTAGAAATTAGACGGGAAAAAATATCTTAATTTGCAACACCAAAAAAACGAATAAAAAAAAACTTTCTTATTAAGAAAGTTATTCCCAATTAAAGTCGTTTGGTTCTGGGGCCTGAATCTAATATTTATTCGGATCTTCTGCAACAATCTAACTTTCGTTTGCCTAACTCTCTCTTTTTGACAATCTTTCGTCTACCCGAATTTTGAAATTAAAATTCATTGTCACATGGGGTTGGCTTCCAGGCATCTACCAATGCCTCCGGTTTTGACTACTCACGGGAATTCAAACAGTTGAAAGCAACTGAAAGACAAAAGCATAATTTTTAATGTGTCAAAGAGATGTGAAAGTCTAGAAATTATAAGCAGTTCAAAGCATGATATAGAACCTGTTCACTGCAAAAAAACGAATCTCGTTGCTTTTGCTTACTTAATTAACGCACCCTAGAATAAATTAGCGTAAAGACTCAATAATTATGTGGGATTTGAGGTCTCTAATGGAGTTGGATACCTAAATTCTTTTGAACTCTCCCTGTCTTTCCTACGAGTGAGAACTTTGTGTGGTAATTCTTTTTGTTGGTCCATCTTGTGGGCGTACAGTACACGTATTTAGATATCTGTAGTTTATGAGATGGTATAAGTACATGCTCGGTCTTTATTTATTTATTAGAAACTTTTTTTAATTATAAAAATGTAGTAAATTAATTATGAAAAGTGAAAAAGAAAAATTCAAGGAAACTTCAGTCATCTTTACTTTCGTGGCTTAGCTACTGCTTGGAAACATAATCATAAGCAAAAAGAAACGAAGGAGAAAGTACAAAAGTTGTAATTGTCTGCTATCGGACATGAAAGGTCCGGTCCCTTACGCCCGAATGAAAATAAATTTTTAACAATGTTTGCTTCAAAAAGCTGTTTCACACATATGACAAAGTGAGATCTTTTAAGCAATGATTAAATGAAATGGTTTTGGTTGATCAAAATCATCATGATACGAAGTTTCGTTGCCGACCCAATAAAAATAAGCCATGCAGAGCAAAGGCTGAGTCACTAAGACGTAATGTAGACAAAGCAGAAAGGCTTAATGTCAAAATTATGAGACAAAAACGCTGCTGGTTTTGGTTCAAATTGCACAAAAGGTTAGGTCGGAGCTGCTTGTTTCCATAACCTTTACAAGGGGCGGTGTGGTGAAAGGAATGCCATTTTTGGCTGAATTTACGTTGAGTACTTTTGCTTTAGTTCATTGTAGAGTGCCCAATAATGCAGTTGTACTATCATAAATGAAATCAATAAACAGAGGAAAAGAAAGAGAGAAGAGAGAGTGAAAGAGAAAGAAAAAGAGAGTTTGAAGCTTACTACATAATTTCGTTATTGCCACAAGCTGCATGGGTTGAAAAGAATAGTCCAAAAAGGCTTCTTTGACTGTTGCTTTGGAAATTCATGATATTCAGCCTTTTCTTCTATGCAATGTCAATAATTAAACGGAGAATTTCAAGGCAGCGGCAGAAATATTTGTGAGATCTTGAGTAGACGACTTTTTCATTAGCAGGCAATAGCATGCATTTTATAGTATTGGGAAAAAACATGAGGTTAGACAATGACCATACTCAACACTCTTTAATAAAACTAGTCTTCATGGGATTCACGCAATCAAAAACAATTATACAAATTCATTCTAATTTACTTTATGTCAGATCAAACTTACTACTAGTGTTGAATTTAGTAGCTACTAATTTTCCAATGCAATTCCTCTCGAAATTTCTTTTTTGAAGTTTATGATCACGTGTTCAGGTACCAACAAACAATTGTTAAGAAAATATAATATATAAATTTTTTTTTTTTAATTTTAACTAGTGTTTATAGATATGTATTTTTTAACATTTCAATTTTTCGTTATCTAAGATTTTCAGAAAAACAAAAATGTCAATGTTGGGCCAAATTGAGACAAAATAAACCACAGAATTTGTTTTAAAATGATTGTAATTAACCAGATAATGTAGCTGGCAAAGCTGCTTTGGAGGTTAATGCAAAGGGAATGGCTACCTGTTGTGTAGCCAGATTGAGAGTTATTGCAAAAGGGATTCATCTAGCTTGTTATTGGAACAAAAAATATATATGGCATTCATGTAAAATTAAGTTTTAATAAGGATCATTTTAAAGAAAGTATTAACACCTAATATCATTACTGCATAAATAATTTCAAATTTTTAATTATGAAAATATAAAAAAATGATTCACGATAACACTTTAATTCCATATAATCTATGAAATTGGTATGCACTTGTATTTAAATCGGTATTTGACCCTCTCAAATAGAAGTTTGAGCTCTCTTAATGTTATGTATCAGAGACCGAATTGGAAAAAAGAAAATACATGTAGAATAAGGCATTAATTTCTTAGACTTTCTAATCCTCTAATTATTGCTTAATTAGAATGCCCCTAACAAACTCTCACTTTCCCTTCATGTCATTTTACTTAACTTTATGCCCTATGGTGTAACCTTGAAATATGCATGCCTAATACCCAAATCCTTTTTTAATTTACTTGACCGCAAAAAGGCTTGTTGAGTTCATACTAGTAGGAAAATGTGGAAAAAGAGAATAAAAAAAAAGGAAAGAATTCACAAATTGCAAGAAAAGTCACCATTTTGACTCAATTTTTAGGAAATCATTGGTAAAGAGGTAGAATAAAGACTCAGAAAATAAGTTTTCTTAATTTCACTAAAGAATTAAGAATAAATTTCAAAAATTAAAATGATAAAAAATAATCATAGAGTTGCATTACATCAGGCTTTATGTCTTATTAAGATATTACATGATGAATGATTGAATTACACTTATAAATTGAGTATGGAAAAATTAAATAAAAAATATTTCACTTTTTTTAGTACTTGTGTAGTCATAACATATTACTAGATATCGATTTAGATTTATAAATATAAATTAATCAAGTAAAAAGTTGATGATAAATACAAATTATTTGATTCATCTTATTCATATTTGATTTGATTTACAGTACCAATATATTAAAAAATTACAAATAAAAAACAAAGAATCGAATTACAAAGAACAACGTGGGACTCCCTAGGTGGTCCTTCACCATTTTTCTGATGAGACAGTCCTTGAATGAGTCTTTCCCGATGCTTACAAATCAATGAGAAAATTCCATTGACCGCAATCAAAACCCAGCACAATTTCCTTTGGCTCTTTCTTTTTTTTTTTTTTTTTTAAATTTTAACAGGCTTTCGAACAGGGCAAAACCGTCGAATGATTTTTTGCCATGATTACACCTACCATTAAGTACGTATAAGAATGCAACTTTATTTCTCAATGCCAAAGCTAAAAACAAATAGTACCCTGAAACTGAATAAGACAGTGTAATGCTTAAATCCTGCTGATCCATGTAATGATGGTTAAATTAGTTTATTCCAACGTTAACAATAATGAGTTTTAAGTACAATTTTTATCATTTGCCAACACAACAAGTTGCTGTAAAAAAAAATATTCACTTTTTTTTTTTCAAAGATGGTTGAGAAATATTCCATGGGATCAGATCAGTGGTCCCTCAATTCAAAGCTAAGGAAAAAAAAAAACAAAGAGGAAGGAAGAGAGGGAGGGGGGTGGGAAACTGTTGGGTCGAAAAGTACAGGTGGCCAAGGAAAGTTATGGCTGTTTCGTCGCTTAGTGCCGTGAAACCAAGTTTATAAATTGACTAGACAACCCCAGTTTTTTTTGTGACTCTTGAGTGTTAGTGCGCCTCTGTGATTTTCACCTTTTCTTTTGAGTAGCATTTTTATTTTATTTTTTCTCTCCATAGCTCTAAGCTTTGCTTATTAAAACCCTGCCCTCTTCCTGTTTTTCTTACTCCTAAGATCTCACATTGCCATCTCCCTGTTTTTTCTCCTCTGTTTCTTTCTCTACTCTGTTCAGGTATAGACGAAGTCATAGAAATATTTGATGTTTCTTTGACAAGTAGATGTAGCAAGGTTATGTGTAAGGTTTTAATGCTTTGCCTATCTGGGTCTAAAGTTTGATTTTGGATTTTGAAACATGCAGAGCATAAGATAGAAAGAAGAAGAAGAAGAAGTTAAAGAAGAATGACTAACCAACAGAATGTGGTGGTTTTTGATCTGAAACCGCGTGGTGTTAGGCATGTGTTGCCTCCTTCATCTTTGCCGGTGGCAAAGCCCTTGTCACGGCAAGACATAAAGATGCTATTGATGAAAAGGTTTGAAACTGAGAAAGCAGGGGCTAAAATCAATGCCTGGGTGGATTCTATGAGAGCTTCTTCACCTACCCGTATCAAGTCTACAGCTTCCTTGCTTCCTGAAACTGATGAGAAAAGTTCCTGGATTGTAGGTTCCATTTCTCCATCAATATTCATTACTTCACGCCTCTTCAACTGATGTTGCTATATTCCTTTTAATTAGCATTGATGACCTCTTTTCTTTTTCCTGAAACAGGTTCATCATCCCTCAGCTTTGAGCATGTTTGAGCAAATAGTGGCTGCTTCAAAGGGAAAACAGATTGTGATGTTTCTTGATTACGATGGCACACTCTCTCCAATCGTTGAAGACCCGGATCAAGCTTTCATGCCAAGAGAGGTTTGTTCTTATTCCACTACTGCTGATAGCTGCCTCTGAGTTACTCAAAAGTCCCTACTAATCCACTCTTTTGGCAAAACTTCTCTATCTATAAATCAGATGAGAGCAGCCCTAAGAGACGTTGCAAGATATTTTCCAACGGCAATAGTAACCGGCAGATGCAGAGACAAGGTACATTTTTTTTGAAGTGAAAAACGTACTATTGTGCTAAAGTTCATAGTTCGATTATTACATTTTTTTTGTTCTATGTATTTGGTTAAAAATGTTGATTGATTTTTATCATGGGATTCTACAGGTTTACAGCTTTGTGAAATTAGCTGGCCTTTATTACGCTGGTAGCCATGGTATGGACATCAAGGGACCATCTAAAAGTTGCAAATACAAGAAAGTAAGAGCATCAGTGTACTTCTGCAGCTGCAATTTCAGCTGTTCTACACCTTTTTTTTTTCTTTTCTTTCCCTCATCAGTAACCCGCTTTTTCTTTGTTTTGTTTTGTTTTTCAATGGCTGCTTCTAACTTTTTTTTTTTACTGTCAACTTTGGAGTTATTCAGGGTAACCAGGGAGTTCTCTTCCAGCCTGCCAGTGAATTCTTGCCCATGATTGATAAGGTTTGTTGTCTCCCACCATCATCTTGATTTCACAAAGCAAAAGAAACGACAAAGATCTGCAGCAATGCGTACAGGAAAATATCAAAAAATTTTTTTAACTTTTTCTTTTTCTCTCTCTCTCAGGTGTACAAAGCCTTGGTAGAGAAAACAAAATCTATTCCAGGAGCCAAGGTGGAAAATAACAAGTTTTGTGTCTCCGTACACTTTCGTTGTGTTGATGAAAAGGTTCAAATAAAACCCACTTGTCGTTTCTTTTCTGTTGCAACTTGTAAACTGTAAAGTCCTCCAGGAAAATTTCAATCCCAATCTCACTGATTTTATAATTATTTCCCCTTTCTGTCTTTGGCAGAGTTGGGCTGCATTAGCTGAGCAAGTTAGATCAGTGCTCAACGAGTACCCTAAGCTTAAACTAACTCAAGGGAGGCTGGTATTTCCTCTTTCTATATCGGTTTTCCTCCTGTTTCCCGTCTCTCTTGGATAATATAACTTTTCTTAAAGAAGCAAAAACGTTCCATCACTTTGTTTTTTTTTTCTTTGATAAAATTGTATTGGCATGTCAATGTGGTCAATATTTAACCACCTTTTAATTTGATTCAAACAGGTATTAGAGATCCGTCCAACCATCAAATGGGACAAAGGAAGAGCCCTTGAATTTTTGTTGGAGGCACTAGGTGATTATTTACTCCATTTTCTCCCAGTAAATAGATGGGCTGGCCTGGCTTTGTAATTATTTTATATACCCTAATAGTAATTTAATTTACTTTGTATTTCCTGGCTCTTTAGGATATGCCAATTCAAATGATGTTTTACCGGTCTACATTGGCGACGATCGAACCGATGAAGATGCTTTTAAGGTATCTAATAATTACATGTAGTTTCTACAAAGTTCTACTTCTGATAAAGTGTTCTGTCTAACTGAGTTTCAAGTCAATTTAAACACATCTTTGTCTTGCTTTTATGAACAGGTTTTACGTGATAGAGGACAGGGCTTTGGGATCCTTGTTTCCAAAGTACCCAAGGAAACAAATGCTTTCTATTCTCTGCAAGAACCATCTGAGGCAAGATTACTAATCTTAGCTTGAAATTCCTATTATTCTGGTATCATTTAGTTGTTATTTTTGAACCTTTTTAACTAACATAAGATTATTTTTTGTACCATAATTTAACAGGTTAAGGAGTTTTTGCGGCGTTTGGTGGACTGGAAAAAATTGTCACAACAAGCACCCTAATAATTTGCTAAATGTGCTTAGACATACTGAAGATATTTGAATCCCACCCTAAATATCTGATTGAAGGGTGGAATGAATTATGTAATTTTCTCATTTAGAGAGAGTTTCTGATTGTAATTAACTACCGATGTTTAGAGGCTATAATTGATATAATTGAGAAGATCTAAAAGAAAAAACAGAAAAGAGAAGAATTCCATAATTTTGGAAATTCTTTCAACTTATCTCTCTCTCTCGCGTATTTGCATAGCCATTTGCTTCTGAGATATTCTTGGATATCTTGACCACTAAAAATGAAAAATATGGTATTGTTTTTCATGATGCAACCACGTGTCGACGCAGTCACCTGCTATCTGCCATGTTAATTTGTTAATTTATGAAATGAGATATTGTATTACTCCATACAATTAAGCCTGGCCGGTTAGAGCTGCTTTAGATAGAGATATAAAAGAAATAATGCAAGCAGTTCACGTTGTTTATAATTGGCAACCTGATACGGGTTCTGGTTTGGCTTAAACCCTTACTAAAATAATTCTACCCGGTGCAGGATCTGCAGCAAACAAACATTCAGAAGCTACAAATCCATTGCTTATTTTCCCTTTATTGAAAAGCAAGCAAGTACAGTAAAAAGGTTTAATTATGAGGTTACCAAGCTTCATGTAGTGGGAAATTATCGAGGCAACTCTATTTTTCTCTGTCCTTAAAGAACAAAGAAGATTGTTTATTATGAGCTCAACAAGCTATGCTACGTTTACAACATTCACCAAAACAAAAAAACAACAACAACAAAGGTTAAAGGAAAGGAAACTTTGACCAATGCAACAACACATGTCATTTCTTTGTTTTAAGTGCTTAGGAAATCCCTCCTTTTTTTATTCTAACAGTTAAGCATGGGAAGGGAGAAATCCTACCGTTTGAGACTTATTCTATCTCAAAATAAGTTGTTTAATTATAAGCAGCTAACTTAGTTTTGCAATACTTCCATGGCTTTCCACTATTAATCAGTTGAATCAGTAAACTATGGAACTGTCAGCTTCATATTCACACATCTGTTGTTACATCACACCTATTTTGTGGGGGCAGTGCTAGACCCATAGCTAATAGTAAGGTTCATTAACCGCAGGCACATGATCGTGTCCGGTCGTGTGTGCATATGTATGTGTGATAAAGAAAGAAAGAAAGAGAGAGAGCGAGAGAGCAATATGCCAATCTTTGGAGAAAGAATGGTAAACGCAAACTTGTTACAGTTCGGAATATTTGGAGCTTTCCTGAATAAGTTCATGCAATGAGAATCCAATAATTCTGAAAGTTATTAAAATACTTTCGCATTCCCTGGCCGGGGACCATTGTAGGTAATGTTTTTGACACCTGAAAGTCTGTTACTTGTTGTGTATTTTACTACCATCATACCAAGAAATGGCAATGGAAATTGCACAAATATATAAATATGCAGTCAAAGTCATCAAAATGTGAAAATAGTTGTTGAAGTTGGAGTCCCACAGGTTGCATGGACACATTAGCACCCCTTGTTTGATTACTCAAAATAATGGGGAGAGCACCTCTTAACAGTTGTAAAGATACCTTGGGGCTTGAGAGTCAGACAAAAAAATGCTCTCATAAGACATTAATCACGTATATTCTCTTGCATTAAGCTTTGAATATTTAGGCTTATAATTGAGTAAAGAAGCCAAGCAAGTACTCTTTAGAAGCGCCAAGACCCATCACTTTCTGATGACTGATATGTATACCCAAGTGGTTGATGTTTACACTCTTCTAACAACATGTAGATCCTCGCTAGCAAAAAAGCCTCTTTGAGCAAAATGCATTAATCAATGGTTCTACTCATTTGCTTCAGAAAGGATATGTTTCCTTATTTGGCAAAAAAAGCATCATGCAATTATATTTTTCAAATAGTGAAATGCAAGAAGCTCATCAACGCCTCAATTTCATGTGCACAGTTTTCCCACTTTCGGGAGGAATTTATCTTGTATGCAACCCAATGGTGAATGCCAGTACTAGAAAAGTCCCCGATGCAATTTATGACAATTTGTACATCTTGCACTCACCTTGTAATTATTCTCATTTGTGACTTGGATTCTAAAGAATGGGACCCTTAATCGATGAATAATTACATAGATTGATGGTAAAATGACCACATACGAACAAAGCTTTGATGGACCTCTTGACCACTTGAAGAAAGGAGATTTACTTCTTGTTTGAATATTACTAATTTTAATCTCATTTAACTATTTTATCTAAGTTTCACCTATCCATTATTTAGCTACGAATTGGATGTTTTAGCTCAAGTACTCAAATCATTTAATCCAGACCTCAATCATGGGGTGACAATACATGGGGAAAAATCTTTATCTCCCCCTGACCAATCAATCCTGTTGAGGATACTTTGTCATCTTTCAGAGAGTAAGATAAGATCAATAACAGATTCCAAATGGGTATAGTAGATGCATTTAGTAATAATCTTATCCACATATTCGCAGTAATAAGCATATGCTTGTAATTATTGAACATAATATATCATAACGATTTGATGTTTAATTAAGTCAAATTAATTAAGATTCTCATCCCAAGGGTTCTAACTTCCTGCACCCACCTGCCATGAATATTATAATTCTTAAAACCCTTGTCTCGGACAACAAACTAAAACTGGCCAACGTATATTTGTAAAAGCATGCTAAATTAAAAAAAGAAAAAACAGACAAGGAGAACTGGCACCATTACAGGGTACAAGGAGATGTATAAAATACAATTGCTATATCTTTAAGCAGATATTTAAGTACAGAAAAACGCACAGTGCTTTTGCTTTAAAGCAAGAAACATTGGCTAATTGGGTGATGGACCGTAGATGATCCTTAAACACATAAAAAAAAGGAGGAGATCTGTGAATGTTTAAGATATTAAGAAGTGAAGGAGTGGGAAAGATGGCCATTGCTCACAAACAGAAGCATAGGCCTACACCATTGGGCACTTGGATTTGAGGGAGCCCACCTCAAAAGATTAAAAAGGAATCTCAAAGTTGTATTTTAATGGATCTAAAATTGCTATGTTTTAATGGGTTATAATTTCCAGAAGGTTAGGTGGTGAAAAGGATACCCACTACTTAGGTGAAGGGAAGGAATCCATGGTTGAAAGAGGAGTTGGAATCCACTTGAAGTGCTTGATTTGAAGAGGACATGGACATGGGGGTTTCTAATGGGGACATCCAAACATGCTTACAAGCCATGAAATCCCTCTGGCTCTTTCATACGTGTAAAGAAAGCTACCACTAGATTCAATTCCATCATTGGGTCCTTAAACTCAAATAAACTAAGGAAGTAGAAGCTCCAATTATTGGAGGAAAAGAGCCACTTCCCTTCCACATACCAGCCGAGCCCTCAACACTTAGTGATCCCATTTCATTAAACAGCTTTCACTCAGATCATTTCATTGCTAATTGACAACTTATGTGTCTCAAAAATAAAGCATGTTAGATCTCCTATAAAGTGGGTTTTCGAGGAAAATTCATTTAATACTACTCCTATGTTTTCTTTAATGTTGAATCCTTCCTGCTCCCAACAAACCATATATGCTTTACAATATTAAAATAACCCCTAACCGGTTTTATAAAACTTTTGCACGCCAGTTGCCAGAGTCACAGGCTTACAGCCTCAAACCCATGACGTGGAACAGTTGAAACCCATGCCCATGATTATTAAAAAAACCCGATTCTTCTTCTCTGTTGAGTACATTATATATTTGAAATATTTAAACGATAATATGCCTCTGTATTGAGATGTGATTGCTCCCTAGAAAATGGTCCTGTAGTGGTTTTCTTTTTTCTTTTGCTTTCAGAGATTCTCAAATAATGGATTGTTCATGGACGTGTAGCCATAGGCGGATGGTCCCCGCATAGAGGGCCGAGCAAAGGGGTGGCATTCTGATATGAATAATCGAGGTTTTTTTTTTCCTTGTACGGAGTTGGTCAAATTTGGGGGAGATGCATGGTTTAACATTGGATAATCTGATTCCCATGTGATCCAGATGACCTTGCTAGAGGGAGCAAATTTATCAGGTGTTTGTGTATCAGGGTTGTTGTTTGGATCTTACCCATCATCATTGCTGTAAAATGATTACCCCCCCTTCCCCACCCTGACAGAAAGGACACAAATGACCAATCACAGATCTAGTATTCTCCTAACAGCACAACCTCTAGCCAATTAAGCAAGTGAGGAAGGAAGCTTAATATTGCTTTGGCCTTGCTAAATTTTGAATTCGTATAGGAAATTGACCATATAGGCTGGCTCCAAGAAAACTTTAATATATATATATATATAGAAAAGCATTAAGTTTTGAACTTGGTCTGAAAGTCCTAAAAAAGGAGAAGCCAATGTACATAGAAACTGGCACTTAATCCGAATCAGCTTACCATATTTTAGTTGTATTTTTCGACTTTTTTAGACCAGCCAGGGCCAGGGAGGGCTGTTTTCCACCATCCCTAATTGATCTAATATGAGATGTTGACTCTGAAAAGTGAAAAGGTTCCCACCTTTAAAGCGGTTATCTTCAGTATTATATATAATACAAAACATACGGGCACCCGGACTTGTATAAGCTGATTGGTAGATGAAGATCGGTCCAGATGTTTCTGTTTGAAGCTTGAAGCACTATAGTGCTGCTTTATTATCTTGTACCTAAAATATAGATAGACAGAAATCCTACACCTTTCCAGAATTCTATTAATATAATCAGACGGCGAAGGACAGGATCACAGGGTGTATTTTGAAGTAAATAAAGCTGAAAGTACTTGTTTTGTTACCATATTTTGGTTAGTTAAGTTATTGCCACGAGTCATGACCAGCCTAGCAATGCAGGCTTGTAAAACACCCAAAACAACTTCAAGCCATAACCTTATAAGAAAACCATACTGAACCTCAAGTACTATATTAAGGTCTCGTATACATGTGAACATTTTCTAATATTATAAATACTTAATTTAAGTAATTTCAAACTATAAAATCTTAAGATCGAAGCTTCTTTTTTTTTTAAACAAGTTCAATGTGATTATATAATATGGAGAGTAAAATTAATAAAATAAAACATGAATTTCTAAATTATGCTTCGAGCTGATTCTTAACAAAAGAGAAAACCCATGCAATCCGACTACCATGTTTGGTCAAGGAGGGCCCGCTGGATATAGTCTGGCCCATGTATTCCTTTAATTTATTAATGTTAGATTGAGGTTTTTTTGTTGCTAACGACCGAGTTTAAAATAAAATTATTTGCCCTTTTGATAGCTCATGATCTCAACAAAGTTAAACACGCAATCCTGTATGAAAATAATAGGCCTAATTTAATTATGCATTTCTAAGTAGTGTTAAATTAATTGGAAGCAAAAGCAAAAACTGAAAAATGGGCAAATGGTGATTATTTCTAAAGAAAAATCCTCAAACAAGTTTAGAATCGGCAACCTTTGCAATCAACTCAACTCGAACTAAGACTCTCCAAAAACAAAATATTCTCAATATATATTAATAAATAATATAATGACAAAAATGTTAATGTTCGGAAAAAAAAAATAAATAAGTAAACAAAAGTGAAAGTTAAAAAATTTTAAAATTCTAGATTAATTAGACTAGAAAAATAAACATGTCCACTGTCTATCGTGTTACTTCAAGAGCTTCTGAGTTCTTAATTGATTTGGATTAAGACCTACTTAAACTTATTTTTCGATTCAAATTGTAATATCCATATAATCAAGGAGGCATCCACTTTCGATTTTCCACCATCCATACTTAAATGAAACTCTTAATAGAACTATATACAGGAACATTTGTAGAATTATTAGCTGGTGTTTGCCTAATAGAAAGAAAAGCAGGTCCATATATATAAACACAAAATCCCTGCTTTCCCATTTCGATTTCTGACTTCGCCAACTCTGGCTTGAGACATAAATAGTGAGTTATTGACGACAAGGACAGGATTAACGCTTTATAAGGTGCATGTATACCGTCCATGCAATGATGCCGAGAAGCAGGACAAGGATGACAAGGGAGACAAACCAAAACCAGGGCCAATAACAACACCGTCGTCTATTATTATTAGCTCGATTGTTCAAATGGCGTTCAGCTATCAATGCATTTTCCGGGGGCGGCACGCTATAGATTTGATCTTTAGGGACCTGAATGACGTAGGTTCCTGGCCTAAACACTACATACTCGGATTCTTGGACTTGTACAACTTCTGGCTGAGGATTAGGGTTATTCGTATTGGTAGATGAGGTGGCCCGCTCCTCCATAGGAAGATGGGGAGCGGTGGAGAGGAGAGGTGGAGGTCGGTCTAGGAGCAATAGGAGATTATTGGAGGTGGTGGCAGCTGCATGTGCATGGGACGATAGGAGGCTGAGAGAGAAAGAGAGAGAGAGAGGAGAGGATTGATAATTTTTGGTTGATTGAAGACATTGACTATATTTAGAGGGTATTTACTGGGTCAACTGATAAAGAGGCCAAATAAAGGGTAGCTCGATGCCAGGATCAGTTTGATCATATTTCTTACACCAATGAAATTAAAGATTAGTCTAGTAAAAGTTGAATTATCGTTTCTATTTCTAGTAAAGTTTAGACTATGAATTCTTTCCCAAGAAAAACAATCAAGAGTTCTAAAACTGAACTTCCTTGCATAACTAATGCACTGTAAAACTGCAGGCCAACTTATAAATCGCTTAAATATTGTAATTATATGGTATTATTTCTTGTAAGGATCTACCTAATAGAAACTTGATCGACCGTCCTGTTTTCTTTGCTGGATGAATAACACATGAAGTCTAGGGCAACAGCAGGATTAAGACAGCTTACAGCACGAAGAAATCAATGCAGTCTGCCAAAGCCCACTCTCTTCTTGGGATTTGGGTTTCACCCAAAAGTGTGTGCATTAACCCAATGAGATGCCTGGTTGGGGCTGCTATGAAGTTGGAAACTTCAAACACCCAACTCTACAGCCTGCATATTCAGAATGGGCCTATTTTTTTATTTCAATAGGAGCTGTCTGGGAAACAAACAATAAGTCCAATTTCGATGTTTACCCTCCGTAAAGCCCAAAGTAGAAGGAAAGGGAAAACCTCCCTAATTGGGGACCTCTATTGTTTAATAAGACATTTGAATTCTATAAACATTTTATTAATACTGTAAATATTAATAATTAAATATCTTTCTTTGTTAAATATTTTATAAAATTTAATTTTAAAATTAATTTTTATGTATATTATTGGTGAAAATTAAATTAATAAATTAAAGTTAATTTATAAAAAAATAAATTAAAGTTTAAAGTCATTTTTAAAACAATTAATGAGGTTTAATAAGTATGAAATTAATTATAAAAAATATAAACAAAATATAATATGTATATATGGTTAAATTTTAATATTAAAAATTATCATTTATAATCGAATTTAAATAGTAGGCATTTAAGATCATTATCTCAACTCTATTCGAATATGTGACGGATAACAATTTAAATTCGATTATAAAATATTTTAATTTTATTAAATCAAGTAAAATAATACAAGATAATTGATTTTAAAGTAGTCATTGACATGCCTACCTTGGTTGCCAGCCTAAGCCTGCCAAAGTTCTCTGGTGGACACAGACAAATAAACAATGACGGATACTAAACAAGATTTACAATGACATACCGACGGTTGGATTTTTGTTTGACAGTTTGAATGAGTCCATTAAACAATGTAAGGAGCAATGTTTCCTTTTTTTTAAAAAAGTGATCTTTAGCAAGACTACAAGTTTAGACTTACAGTAGAAGCCTGCCCCTCTTCATTCTTCAATTCAAACTCCCAAAGCATTCCATGAAAGGCCTTTTTGGGAAGACAAGTCATTCCTTCAAATGGGATTTCCCGAAAGATACAGTCAACAGTTATGATTGTGTTATACTTTGCTTTTTCCTTGTTTGAAATAATTTGTTTAAACTTCAACGAACTTGGTGCAGGTGTAAGATATAGAATTGTGCTCTTAAACTAATCCAACAAGACAGTATCTAGTAATATAAAATATAGTCCATATTCCCCACGTACATTTGACTAAACAATATATTTCTGATTGGACAATCGTTGCAACTTGATGGGCTGTCTTAATTGTTTTCGATTTTTTCGGATTATATTTCCAGATGTAGCCCACTTAAATATCAAACACGGATTCATCATTGTTCAGATATTTTCTTAGCCAAATCCTCAAGGCTTACGTGGAAATTTAATGAAGCTTTAATGTAACATAATAATTATATTTAATTAAACTTTTCAAAAGAAATTAAAAACGGATTGGGTGCGATAAGTAAACGACTCCGCCATATGATCTGATCATGACGCATCACTCGCCAAAAGGAATTAGCCAATTAGGGCCCCCACGCTTTCACATGTCAACGGTCAAACGTACTCCTCTGGACCCCCTTAATGCCTTCTTCATTTTCCTGATCATCAATATACGTGGTCTTCAAAGCTTAAAACCTCCGAAGCCTGAAAACACCAAAACTAGAAAACAAAAAAAGAATGGACGGCTTGGATCAGCTTCCAGATTCTCTGATCCTCCTGATCTTCAACTCAGTCTCCGACGTCAAAACCCTGATACGCTGCCGTTCCGTCTCCAAGCGATTCAACTCACTCGTTCCGCAGACCGAGTCACTCCTCTTAAAAATCGACCGCGTCATCTCGTCCGAGTCAGACTCCGACTCGCTGTTCCTCACCCTCTTCAAATCCTTCCTCTACCTCATCTTTCCCAAACCCACCGTGGCCCAACTCCCGAACCGGACCCATACATACCCGGCCCAAATCCTCTCCCAGTTCCAACGAATCAGGGAACTGCATGTGGAATTACCCGCCGGTGATCTTCACTTGGAGAAAGGCACGGTCGTTAAGTGGAGAGCGGAGTTCGGCGAAACGTTAAAAACCTGTGTCATTTTCGGGTTCCGTTTGGGAAATAGGAACAACGGAAATTACGAAGCGGAATTCGCAGGAGGGTTGAAGACGCGAGTGATGTGGACAATAAGCGCGTTGATCGCGGCGTCGATTAGGCATTTCCTGTTACGGGAAGTCGTTAGGGAACATAACGGAATGGAAAAGTTAGTTTTAACGGACAGGGAAGGGGAAGGGGTGGTGGTGGTGGAAAGACAAGGGTTGAGGGAGTGGAGGACAGCGCGTGAGAGTCACGTGGATGTGGATGTGGATGAGGAAGACGAGGAGAGAGGGAGGACCGTTATCCCTAGCGCGAGGATGAGGATGAAGCATGAACCAAGGTTGGGTACTACATTGGTGGTGGTAAGGGCTGTGAAAGATGGGGCCCAGATTGGGAGGGAAGCTGACGTGGAAGATGCTGATTTAGCTCTGAAGGCTTTCGGGAATGGGGCATATGGGGATTGTGTCAGGGAATTGCTTAAGGTGAAGAGTTATCTTCTGGAAATGAACTCCTTTTGATTACTAAATTTGGCTCTTCTTTTCTATTTTTTTGCTTGTTTCTGTTGTTTCAATATTTGTACATAATTGTGTAAATTTGAAGCTTTGAGATAATTAAGATTAGATAAATTTACATCACTCAATCATCTCGTTTACATATTTGTACATTATCTAAATGCATATTGGTCGTCATCCATGATGACCCTACTAAAATAACATCGCATCTAATGGTGGACATGGATTGTGCTAAATAATCAGAAAAAAAAAAAAAAACCCTCATTGAATATATAATGTGTCCTTGAATTTCAATACCCATATCTCTGTATAAAGCACTTGACCAAAGCCAGTACAGCCATGACGAAAGCAACATGAAGCAGCCTTGTACTACTAATTCTGTACGTCTAGCTGTTTTATATACATATACCATGGACAATTTGCCATTCTTATAGACAAGTTCCATGGGCTACACCTAGCATTCATGTATAAAATTAGTTATTTTTGCTATCATTGCTCCGACCATCAACCTACCATGACAGTTCCCAGTAAGTCACTGATGACCACTCTGCAATAAATTATACCTGAGCTCTGGAAGAACATTTTAAAGAAGGTAACTTGCATATAATTTCAAGAAACTCTATCTACTTGGTTGTCTAAGAAAAAGAGAATTACTGTGATATAACAGGGAGTAGCAAATGATAGCAAATACAATTAGGTGATAAGCTTGTGACAAAAATAGTTCATGGTTGTAGAGGAGGAAGAAATATAATAAGATGTTAACCAAAACAACATCAATTATGATGAAAAGCACCGAAGCAGCAGCAGTTACAAAAATATCATCACATCTGATACATGTTCCACTACAATGAAAACATGTTACTCTTCGATGTTTTCTATTCAAAACAATCTTAAATATATTTCTGCTATCATGTTTGTGTAAAAGATAGATTCCTGCAATTTCCTTATTAAATATATTTCAGCACCAGCCAATACAGGTTCTGCCTTTGATTGCATTTGAATATGCAAAATGACATTTAGATAAGCATTTCACCTCTGGCAACAGAATGACAATTTACAAGCAAAACTATGGCATACCAGGATGGAAATTCAATGACCAAAAATAAGAATTTAAAATAACTACTGCTATGACCACATGCGGTATAAAACCACAGATGTGAGCATACAGATGCAATTAGAAGGTGAACAAACAAGGGAACTATCACAAGCGCTTGTGCAGAGACTGGGTGCAAGGACAAAAACAATAAAAAATTACAACTTCGGGCATTCTTACTAAGACAGTATTGGGGATATTCAAACATAAGGCTTAACTAAGCAAGCAGTTTGAAGAAACCAGTACATTGTATGATAGATAATAGAGGAGTCGGGAAAGAAATAAAAAAAAAAAGTATGATTAATAGTCTACTGCAAAAAACATATCTTAAAAAGTACCTAAACACCATTCAAATTGCACATAATCTTTGCTGATTTAAATCTTATACAAACAGTTTGACCTGAAAAGATGGGTTATGAATCCCAAAGAACATTATATGTTCCCAAGCCTCAATGAATGATATGAAAATCAACAATTATGAGCCCACAAAAGCCATGGATGCTTTCTCAAGCTCTTTTAAATAAGGACGAACGTATTTGTCTCGGAATTTCTTTTCGGGAATCTTAAAAAGTGTAGTCAAACTAGGTTTCCTGCTTAGCAAATCCTTGCTTACCAGAATCTCAAAAACCAGTAGCCGAGGCTTCAGCCTACGCTCAACACTACAAATGAGAACCTCTGGGTGGTTTATTATGAATGAAATATCTATATTCTTTCTGCTAAGCAAAAGCTCTGTCACCTCCTTAATTTTTCTCTCAGATACAGCAAACGCCTGGGGCACCCTCCTAAAAGCAGACCTGATGTCATCTTCAGAAAACCCCAACCTCCTAAAAAGCTTCAACTTCAATTCCCAATTCTCTTCAGTCATTGAACTCAACGTCCTAATAGCAGCAAGAAACATATTTGATTTCCTATTGAATCCCATTTCATCCGCCCTTTTAACAAAATGCTTAATGCTCTCAGGTTTATGTAAGAAAAATCTAGGAAAGCTGAACACATATCTAACAATTTGAGACAAACTAATCCCGCAACTTCGCATGAACTCTATATTAGGCATCATAGTCTTTTCCAAATCAGCTTTCAAAAACCAAGCAGAAGTTTTTAACACCTTAACAACACCGGCATTGGAACCTATAATGCTCTTTAACCCTGAAATTGATGGTGCAAGTCTATCATCTGCGCTTCTAGTCAAAATCCAGGGATCAGCAGATACAATATCAGCAATATCAGTGGTCGAAAATCCTAAGCCCCGGAAAGTCTTGAATTTCGGTTTGATGGTTTTCTCAAGACTAGCAGATAGAAGGCTAGGCTTTCTTTTGACCGCTTCATCAATATGGGATTTTGAGAAACCGCTTTCTTTAAGAAATGAAAGTACATTATCACACTTATCGGGTTTCCTCAGATAGTTTAAGGAAGATGCAGCTTTCAAGGCAAGCTCAGGGGAAAAGTTGTGTTTTTTAATAAAGTGATCAGTAAAATCGAAGGAGGGTTTTGATTCCCGGGTGGTAGTGGAAGATGAGAAGAAAACAACAGAGATAGAGTAACTGGAAATGGTTTTTGGGAAATGGGAAGATCTATAGAGGGAGAGTGAGATTAGAGTTCTGATTATTGGAGGTGTCATTTTCTTGCCCGGGGTTTTGTTGAGGTTTCACTGTTTTAGCAATTGTTCTTTCACCATAACAAAGAGAATTCACAAGACTAAATTCTATTGCAGGTTAAGAAACTTGCCTGTAACACCCAGCTTTGTCTTGTAACTGGAACTGTCCTCCTTTGCGACTGATGAATTTGTTGCTGATAAATCTGGGTTTTTGACATCGTGAGTCGTGACCTGTAAAAATGCTGGATGCCTATAACCCGGCTTTTAGGGTTTCGGCACAACTCAGTTTCAGCATCTCGATGTTTGATTGGATTAATCCCCGACCAGCCCAACAAATTCACAGCACCGAGATTGCTTAATCTGCCCAATAATCTTGGGCTTGTGGGCTTTATCTTTGCCTAAAAAAGTGATGAGCCCATTTACCAAGTTCTTTGTTCTATAAGAATTCTTTTATTTTTTGAATAGATAATATTTTTATGTAAATTGACATTAACTTTAATCAATAATACGACAAAGTCAACATGTGATGGGTAATGATGGTGGTCACCTCTTAATTTTTAATTTATTATTATTATATATGTAAAACTTAATATATATAATATGATTATTTTTATAGTTATTTTTTAACAACTCTTCATGTAAAATATTAAAATCGTCATTATAATATTTAAGTTTTTAAAATTACTAGTATAAAACCAATTAATTATATGAGTATAATTTTTTTATTTGAGAGAAGGATGATTTTAATTTTACTTTTTAAATAAAAATTGCATATCAATTATTGAATCAAATTCTCAAATTCTCTATGTAGGTTTAATTTTATTAATAAATTAACAATTAATCATGCAAGCATTAACACGTTTAACATGTTAAATGAGTTTGATTTGCAAGTTCGAATACAAACCAACCATGGAGCCTATTTCCTAGTTTAAAACTCTTCTTCAAGTAGACAGACAGACGCAGCACATTGATTGTGAACCCATTGTTACAGTGTGGCAGCTTTTCTCTCAATCTGAAACGACCAATGCTGCACTGAATTACTTGACGCTCTCTCTCTCTTCATATGACCTTTGAGAGTATAAAAGAAGGTAAACTTAGTACCAACATTTTTTGCCCTAATGATTTTTCTAGCAGGCTACGATCATCGCCTAGCAATTATTAAAATAGAACTGTTCATCGTCCAATTTTACATTATTCCATCCATACAAGATGCACCATCATATGTAAATTCAACAGTTTTGAAAAGGAAAAAAAATATGAAAATCATTGATGAATTCAAAGTGTGGAAGAGCCATGGTGAAACCTTGTATAAAACTTTTCCAACCTAAATATCATTGATGATCTCTTCCTTCCAAAGTTGATGACTATGCCTCTCTCTATTTTTCTTTTAATTCCTTGAACCCATCAGTTAGAGTTAGATAATTATATATACCATAAGATTTTGTGGTCACTGCCAATTTAGGAAGCATGCATGTTGGTTATGACTTATGAGATGTAGCCCAACTTGTTGTTGAAGGAGCCTTAATACAAAATGAGAATCACAATCATTTGAAGACAAAAATTGTTAATGCAAATTAAAATGACAAAGAATCCATATAACAGAAAAATAATGATAAAAATGATTGATCAGAGCCGTCTTCTCACCTTGGTAATCATGTCTTAACAATGGTCTGCATTATGGAAATAAAGGGCCACATGTGTATATATCCTTCACCACTTTCCCTAAAACGCATTTAGTTTCGAAAGGATTGAGTGGAATAAAGATTTGTTCATTGCAGAACCTCCCAAAGGGTGGCCAAGTAATATATCTTATTCATGACCAAAACTTTAAATAATTTTCTGCTTAGAAGCTTCAATCATGTATTTCCTGGTGTACTAGGGCTTTCGATCACACCAAATGTGTATTAGGAGAATCCTACCCTAATCATCAAAGGATCTTAAACAAGAACCACCCAATGTTTTCTTATGGCAAATTACAAAAGCCAATGGATCAAAGTGAATGCAACTTCATTGATAAATTAGATTTGATCATCAATCTATGACTCAAATGATTCGGATCAAGTAGTGCCTTTCGGTTTTGAGTTCTCTGAGTGCCATAGATTAATGGGATGGATGGTCAATAAGAGCTGCTAATCATTCTTTTAAAGTGCTGGTGAGTAGTGACCTTGTATTTTATTGATATTTTCTTTTTAAGAAGCTTAAAAAATTGTAACTTTTAAATTTGAGGATTCTCACATTCTTGATATTATATATATACACATCAAATGATTGAGTTATAAGACAAAAGAATATTTCCTCTTCTTATTATTATTTATATAACTTAGTGAATAAGTTTTAAAAAATATTATTTAGTTTAGGTATAATTTGGAAATGTTTGCTCTCAAATAATAACATCAATTTATTTGCAAACCTTTTAACTTGAACCATAACAGCACAAAATCTTCATCAGCTTTGGGCTTTTAACTTTCCCTTTCAATTATCTAGCTGTATTCCCAGACCTATATATTAGCCTGCACCTCGTTTCCTTCTAGTTTTGATAAAAATACTCTTGCTTGTATTGTAAACAATAAAAAGGATGGACCGAAACGAAACCGGAGGGTACGGTGGCCGCTATCTTAAAAGGAAGGAATCCTTGTGTTTTAAAATCGTCTAGTCACCCCCACAAATTAATGAATGTGGTAGCTTCCTTTCAAAACCAAACCTCTCCATTGCATTCTCTACCATTTCCTCCAAGCCCCACATGTCTCAACTCTCAATGATATGCTAGTATTATACAGTCAAGAGCAGAATTTTCAAGGTTTATGGTTCTCCCCCAGATAGAATTCATTGATTCCAGTCACCTAACTTTAGAGGCTTTGCTTGCTCGGCCCGCTTGCTTTTTGAGCCTGTCCTTTAAACTCTGTTATCGAATTAGAAAAAGGAAAAGAGAGGAAAGTTAAAAACTGATCAGGCAACCAAACTCTTATTCAACTAGGAAGCTTGGGGTAGGCAGGCATTTCTTTTGCAGCATTTCAAAACATTATCAGGGCTTTTCATGTATTTTTCCTACCAGTTTTGAAAAAATCATACTCCATAAAATGTTAATCATAGAGTGAAAAAAGAAAAAGTGTTCTTCTTTGGGGCACTTTTCAAGATCTCATCACATTTCCTTTCAAAAAAGATCTCATCACATTTGACAGGTTCAGCACGGAAGCAAAAAGCTGACAGGGGGGATTTATGTGAAAATGGTTAGCTTGAGGCTCGAGCTTGCTCTCAAGTCCCAACATTGTGGCTCCTGAACATTCTAGAAAATTATATGAACCCCGTTTGCCTTCCCACGAGCACCAAAAGATCAACCAAGTATAATTAAACAGTACTGAACTAGCGAATTAAGAAGTTAAACTTGGAAAGAAAAGTGGTTCCTTATCCCACTAATATCTCTGTCTCATGATGATAATGATAACTATAAATCATAAAGGGCACAAGAGAGAGCGAAACAAGACTTCCTTCGTGGAAAGTCACAAACAAAAGCAAAGAAAGTCTAATCCTAACGCAAGCTGTAGTGGATGGAGGGGGCCATTCTTTCCCCGTGCTCTCAAGTGCATCACTCCCCTCATTATAGTTTCCTAACTTTTTTTTAACCCCAATTTTCCCTCCCTTAATAATAATAAAAAAAAACTTTCGGTTTGCCCTTTATCATCTAAAATAGCAAGTATAACACATTTCTTGGCTAGAAAAGAAAGTCCTCCCCAGCTTTCGCCAACCACATAATGTCTTTTATTTCCAAACTAAGAATATTTCTAGTTGGAGAGTCCTCCTATAAGACTTGGAAATTTAGGCCTATTTTTTGTTGGTAGAGGTTTGGTAGTTGTCGGAGATATCTTTTTCTATGGGCACCATGGCAATAGGGCATGGGAATAACTGGCATGGGCTCAAAAGTTGAGGGTATGATTAGACCATGAAACAAAGCTCGTGGGCTTCACCTTTTTATTTTTCCATTTGATTTTTTTAATGAGTTCAGTGAAAAAAAAAAGTAAAGGCCAAGAAAGAAGCTCACTTGTGAGCTGTGACCCCATTTCAAAGAGAGCAAAAGGGGAAGCTAGAAATTTAACATACAGGTAGTAAAGAGAGACAGTAATAAAAAAGGCAAAGAAAAGCAAAGAAAGCTGTCGAATTCCCCTCCCTCCTTTTCTTTTAAAAACAACATCCAAAGCCCAAACACACCTCAGACACATTTAAAAAAAAGGAAAATACAGCATACACGAAGTTCATTAGTTCCCATTGCCCAACATCTAAAAAGAAACGACTGAACTATAAGCAAAGAGAATGAGGGAAACAAGACAAAGCGCCATGAAGGGAAGAGAAACCAAGGGAGCTCCTTCAGCAGATTTGCTAGTATGTTTCCCATCTCGAGCCCATCTAACCCTAATGCCAAAGCCCATTTGCAGCCCAGCAAGACCATCAGAACCCAACAAACGCCACCACCACCACCACCACCACCATCAGCACCATCACCGTCTCCTTAAGAAATCAAGCATTAGAAATGGTGGTGGAGCTGGCGGCCAAGCTAGCCCTCTTTTATGGGCTAAAAACAAGCAAATGGGCTCCGAGATCGCGGAACCAACCTCCCCAAAAGTCACCTGCGCAGGGCAGATCAAGGTCAGGTCTAAAACAAGCTCATGCAAAAGCTGGCAATCAGTCATGGAAGAGATTGAAAGGATTCACAACAGCAGGCAACACAAAAAGAGGCCAAGTTGGTTGGAGTCTCTCGGTTTTAAGAAAGAAGTCATGCAGTTCTTAACATGTTTGCGAAGCATTCGTTTCGATTTTCGATGTTTCGGGTCTTTTCCTCAGTCTGATATCACTACTGATGATGAAGATGAAGAACATGAAGTATACCAAGAAAACCTCAACCATGCAGAAAGCAATGAGACATCGAGAACCATCTTTTCCAAATGGTTCATGGTGCTGCAAGAGAATCAAAACAAGGGGTTCCGTAAAGATGAAAAGAAAGAAAAAGAGAGGTCCCATGATGTTGACGATCAAGCTGCAGTTCCTCCTCCAAACGCTCTCTTGCTTATGCGTTGTAGGTCTGCTCCTGCTAAGAGCTGGTTAGAAGAGAACAGGGTAGTAGAAGAGAATGCGGAAAGCACAGAAAATGAAGAGGAAGAAGAAGAATATAACAAAAGAGATGAGAAGAAAACAAAAAATTTAAGGTCATTAATGGAAGAAGAAAACAGAAAGAAAAAAGAGAGCTTGGTGGTGATGAGATACGACCCAGATTTCTACAAAATTTCATCTGATATAGCAAAAGAGACATGGCTTGTTGGTGGAATGAAAGATCCATTATCCCGAAGTCGAAGTTGGAAAAGATGATTATCCCGGTGATGACTATCTTTTTTTCTTCTTTTTTCTTGTTCACTTCATAAATATTTTGTCTGTGCTTTATCTTGAACCTTTTCCCTCTTCAATCTGTGGTTCTTCTGTCGGGACCGGGAATTCCAAACCTAATCACCACCCATAGTTTACCTTTTGAATTTTGATATATCGTCATTGCTATGTATGATTTGAAGGTTGTATTGTACCACATAATTTGTACAGCTTTCCTTTTCTTTCAATTGGAAAAGATTTAGCTGCCATGTACATCCTGTTTTATACTTGCATCCCCTGAATTCAGAAAATCTTATTCTAGTTCCTTTTGATTTGTGAGTTGCTTGTTGATTGTTTTTTCTCAACTGCCTGAGATCTATAGAAGTTTTTGTTATCAAATTCTAGTGTTAGTATCCAATTATAACCAGCATATGGAACTGATGCTGATTCCTGACTACAGACAACACATGGTTTTTTAGATTTCCTGGTGTGTATTTAACTTTCCCTGATGAATTTACATGAGCTTTTGTCTCTAGAAGATGTTTGGTTGCGCTGGAAGAAATCTGGACGCTTAGATATTTCCACCAGGATACAAATATCAGACTGGAGTAACCAGCAAAGTCTGCAGCAGTGCTGAATTGATCTTAATACAACCTTAAAACAGGCCTACATATGTTGCCAAAATCATGGGTGTGACTGACTATAAACAGAGGTGTTTTTATGATCAAAATCTTGTTCTAGTTTATCCAATTGCTTCATCACCTTCTAACTGGTGGCAGACAACAGGAATACTAGCATAAATTTGTATTAATTACCAAAAGTCATGTTTTACCATTTGGTTACCCTGTATTTGTATTGATTAGTAGATTAATGACGGTCAAAAAGAAAATTCCAACTTTACTTACCTTTTTCAATATAAACTTAACTACTGAAAAAGTTAATAATTTAAGAGAATAAGAATTTATTGGTATTTAGTTTAAATTACCAAGAAACCTCATAGCCAGCCCATTTGGCAAAGTTAAAAAGATCAACGAAGGAAAAACTATTGCAATATTTTCTATTTTGATTCCATATCTGTACATTTTTATTTCAACTGGTTGCTGGTTAGGTCTGCGCAACGCAGGCAATGAATTGGAATTCACTTGGCCTCTTAACAGAGCTCTGTCTTTTCCCATGGCTACCAAATTTATATACTTCCATTGAGATCCAAATCGAGCTACTCCTAACCAACAAGAGCATTTCACTTGAAATTCTATTTACTACTACTTTATAATCGTAGCAAAGAATTGTATAACGATCCACTAATTATAAAATGTGATAAATTAATTGTAATTAGAACATGTTTTTTTTTTTGAAAAGTAATTAGAACATGTTTGTTTCTCTGTTTTTTCTTGTAGCGTCCGTCGCCGGGGATTTGGGGGGAAAAACCTGAAAACAAAGATTAAAACTAGAATGTTGTTTGTCCTAATAATAATGTTGGTAAATTACAATTATAATTATGTCGTTAGTCATACATGGAAGCAGCTGAGCGATGAGTGTTGTTGACTAATGCCTCGTACATGTCCCTGAAATCTTTTCTCACTTGCCATTTACCAATTACTATTAGGTTTGAAACATGAAGAATCAAAAGAAAGGGAATCCAACAATTTCAATTGAATTATGGCGCCTGTTACTTCTCTTGAACATTGACCAAATGCATGAAAAGAAAAGACACTTTTACTTTCAATCTCAAAATTTATTTTCCCATTTAATTGTATTGGAGTAAATTAGACAAGATGTCAGCTACTCTAGTATGCAAAGACTCTTGGTGATTGTTTTCAAGATTTGGGGTCGGACCCTATTTTTACCCACGGTTTGAGAGATTTACTCTTATTATATTGAACCAAAAAGATTATAGCATGTTGCAGGTTTGCAATTAGTAGAAGCAGCTAGATTGTTTTGAGCACTATTTACTGCTGAATACCCATGTGTGGACCTATACATTGTGTTCTAACTTCTAAATATTTATTTGAATATTATAAGATTGTGAGAGTGGCCCTCCAAGCCACAATTTACAGGATGGATCAATTACGTTCAAAATTAAATTGTGTAATTATCACAAAATTATTATTATTATTTTTTAAAAAAAGTTAATTTGATAAGTAAAGCAATATCTATATTTATAAGTTTTTCAAAATATCTTATTTATTAAATATAAAATTAAAATATTTTGTTTAATTTTTTAAAAACGCTTGACGTTACACAATGCAAGACTTGAAAGATGACTTAATGACGTTGGTGAATTTTTCTATATGATTGAAAAACCCAAAGCAAATATTTTGTCCTACTTAATAAACTCAAAAGGAAAAATGGGAAACCCAAGCGAAGTCAAAATTTGGGCCTGAGAACCTACCGCTTAAAATTTGTGTCCAACCATGCATATTTTCTATCTCGGGTTAGCCCATTGGCTTTGACTTGGGGCTTGAATCGAGGGGGCCAGGACTCTCGCTTTAAATGAGAACATCATTTATGCAATATAAAAAGAAAAAAACGCTCTGATGTCCTTTTTTTATAGCATTAAAAATGAAAAAATTAAAAGAAAAAGAAATGCCTCTCTCTACTGCATATTCAAATCTCAGGTGCCGGGCTGATCCCTCTCGACTTTTCCACCTTAATGTGCAATGGAGGCAAAGTCATAGAGCAGACATGATTAGCCCGATTATTTACTTTTTTTTTTCATCTGTTGAACTTGCTTTCTTTCTTTGTGAAAAGGTGACAAAGTTTTCCTATTCCCATGCGTATTCACTTCTTCTCTTTACTCGTTCCCTATGATCTTGTCTAGTTTTCTTCAACTGCTGTACAATTTGACTGATCTTTCTAACAATTCAGGGTTATTGCCTGGAACTTCTTTGACCCTTGATCCATTTTTGTATATTTTGAAAGCTGGAATGGAGGTTACAGCCTCCGACTTAGCCAAGTACGGATGGTCTTCTACCTCCACCTGACAAGGTCAACCAAGACATACTGTAGTATTCTAAATATTTTAATGATGATGTTGATAACGTAATTGTATCACCTACTAGAAGATAAGACTCTGCTACTGGATAAAAAAAAAAGGGAAAGAAAGAGACCTTGAGGAAGTTGACAGATGGGAATCTCTTGCACACTTGCTCCATTAGCTGCAGCACTTGCTTGTGTTTTGCTTTGTTACAGAAAAGCACCACAGTCATCCCTGTCATTGAATAAAAGGTTTTCATTGTTTTTATTATCAAACCAATGAGCTCAAAGGGAAATGGCAAAACTGTTTGCTAGTATCTACAAACATTCCTTTTGAAATTTAACTGCTGGAAAAACTTTTGTCATAACAGAATTTGTTGCCTGACTAATGACTGCTTACCAGGTGAGGTTACAAAGTGCCTGAAACGCTCGTTGCTAGAGACCATAACCAAATTTGAGCCAAACTTCATGTCCTTAATGTCTTCACCTCGCTGCTTCTTGATCTGGACCTGAGCCTCAAACAGAGCGCGGGCCACCTCCTCATCTCCAGGTGTTTCTCTTATCAACATCTCATAATCCTGAATTGCAGCTTCCCACCTTTCTAGCTGATTGTAGATAATGAAAGAAACAGTAATAAATAATAGGTCAAGAAAATTCATAAGCAATTATGGCTCCAGCAAAAGCCTTAACTTTCAGGTGGGAATCATCTACCTTGGCATTACAATCAGCCCTCCTTAGCCTTGCCTTGCTGTAAGAAGGTTGCACGTTAAAAGCAGCTGTGCAATCTTCAATAGCCTTTTCAAATTGGCCTAGCTTAGATCTGCAAGCTGCTCTGTTGCACAGCAGAACTGAATTGTATGGATCATGCTCTAGTCCTTCACCGTATACAATGCAAGCCTCTAAGAACTTTGATGCCTTGAAGAGCAAGTTACCACTCAATCGAGCTGACGATACTGCTCTAGTCCTCTTCACCACTAGGCTTATTTCCTTGTTGCCTGGATCAAGTTTAGCTGCATGCTGAGCTGCTGATACAGCATCTTCTAGCCTATTATCATCCAATCAAGTCCAATGTTAATTTCAATTAAAATAATGTGAATGCATGTGTTTCTATAAAATAGACAGTTATGAGACTTTTTAACTCATTTTCCTTATCTTCAAAATTAAGCAATCATTATATTCTCATTTATACAGATACATCGAGATCAGTCGGCAAAATTATAAAGTTTGTGAAAGAAAGTAAGACAGTTTAAATTTTGAATGAATGAAGAACTAGATTACCCCTGCCTTTTTAATGCTGGTAACTTCCATATTGCCAAGATTGAAACAACATGCTTTAGATATAATTTGCTAAGAAAAGTAATCTCAGACATATAGGCATCTACACTCGAATAAAAGAGTTTTCTTTCTACTAACCTGCCAGAAACCATGTAGACCAATGCTCTGATCATTAAAAGATAAGCACTAACAGCCAGGCCAAAGAAGTTGATACAAGATTCAATAGCAAAATTTGGTCCTTTCATGTAGGCTGTATAGGCCTCTTGATGCCTGTGGAGCTTCAGTAAGGCCTCTGCTTGTAGAGCATAGACCTATTGTATGTCCCAAAAAAATGACCATAAGCAAACATTTTATCCAACCACATGCAGCATACATTAAAATCCACCTATATAAACTGTAAAGAACGCTAACCTGAGGTGCAGAGTCAACTCCAGAGGTTATAGCACATTGAGTCTCCTTAAGTAAAGTATTCCATTCATTTAATTTTTGAGCATCAGAGCATCTTTTAAGGCATTGGTTTAGAGCCTGAGCTTCAGCGATCTCAGTGGAGTCTGCGTGATTGCCAGCATGCTTGTAGTGAAATAATGCTTGCTCTGCTTCTCCCAATCTGCATGGTAGAATTCGGATAATCATATAAGACAATTACAAGCAGTAATCTGCTTCCACATTTCAGATATTCTTTCTATAGCCTCCTGATGATCAAAAAAAGCAAACTTTATATGAGTCTTTAGAATACTACCTGAGATAAATTGTTGCCAAACGACGATGAGCTCTGCAATATGTAGGATCAAGCTGAATAGCTTCTTTGCACTCAAAGACAGCCTCCAAAAGACGGTCTAATCCTAACAAGGCAGCGCTCTTATTACACCGATATGTTGCCTGCTTCGAATCAAGAGAAATTGCTCGTTCGTATAAAGTCAATGCCTCTTCAAACCTTCCCTGCTTGTATGCTTCATTTCCCATATTCTTCAATGCGTCGGGATCCAATCTACTCATAGGACCATGAAAAAGTTTTGACTCGTCACTAGGCTGCCTTACAATATTGCCCATAACAAAACCACCAAGTTTACTAGGGCTGTTTTTTCTGGGTGGTTTTGTCGTGGAGCGAGCCTCTGGAAGATTCTGATAAAAGTCATCTTCAGCTTTAATTGTTGCATTAGGACTATTGTTCCCTAGAGCACTCCCAGCTCCAAGCTGTCTCAAGTTCCCCAATTGGCCTACTAGCATTACATTGCTTGAAGTAGCTCGAATAAGAGCTTTGCTATTGTTTGATTGTTGTTCATCAGCAGTGAATACCTTGGCAATCTCTTTGGAGTAACTGCCACTGGATTCTTTCTGTAATTTGCGCTGCTCGCTAGTCAAGCTCTGTGTTTGTGACACTCTTGTTTGGCTTGAACTAGAGGATGAGGATGTTGAGCTTCTTGCAGCATCTGAAGTTCTTCTACTGTCTTTTCTCTGGTGAGAAGTTGAAATTGAATTCCGGGGTGGCAACAAGTCAGACTTCCTGGTTGGTTTCTGGTCCTGTTTGGGTAAAGGTTTAGCCAAGTTGGAGGAATCCTGAAGGACAGAGTCCACAGAGCTGGTTCGTCTCCTCCTGGAATCATCGGTTGAAGGCTTCTTAGACTTATCAGTGACTGGTTTGTTGATGCCTTTTGCAGGCAGTGCAGGTACGGATGATTTTCTCGACCAGTTGCTCCAACGCTGGAAAATTCCTCCCATAAGACCACAGCCCAATTCCTCCTCCACTGAATACTTCGTCATTTTTGCCCAGTGCTATTTCTTTTTCTTCTCTTTTTCGGAGGCACTGTTGCCTCTTGAAGATAATTGTTGTGGAAGATATATTGAATTAGTCTAAAGCTACAGAACTTGTCAACAGAAACAGGGAATCAAAGCAATGTTAATATAACCATTATGCATGTACAAGGAAAACAAAAATAAATCAAAGAACTGAAAACTTATAAGAATAAACAATTGAAAGAACACAAGAAGGATAATAAAGAGAAAATAATCAAAGATGGCTTGAATGTGAAGGATTCAATGTAACAGGCTTACTCCTGGACGATGTATTTATATCAATTCGCAAGCCGCTAGAGTGGCTTCCAAGAAACCAACTTTATATTTATAGGATACTGAGAGAGGGAGGAGAGATTACACAATTTTTTTTAAAAGAAGAAAAAGCCAATAGGATATATAAACAGGGGGATGCATTTTGCCCGTGAAGATTTCTAAATTATTTTTCGCAAATGATTTTCTTCCATCCCTGATGACCACATGATCAAAAACAATGCAAATTATCTGTGATTTGACGAAATAAAAAGGAAGAATTCCAAACAATCCATTGCCGTGGCCCCATGCAGATATAATACAGAGGGTAGCTTTGGTTCTAAACAAGTGTGATCAACCAATTTCCTAGCAAGTGCCCCTATTTCTTTTTCTAATTTTTTTAATCTTTTTGAATTTTTTTATATTAAATATTAATCTAAACCCATTTATGCCGTAACCTATAAAATTTAGGTACATGAAAAAGAATTAAGACTTTAGACCAGGGCATGGGGAAAAATACAAGATATTGAGCGGTCATATTCCTTAAAGAAAAAGGCACTGCCCTGTACATTATTTGTTGTTAGTTCAACATAGCTGTTTTTTATTCCAATGCATGGTTCGGATTAATCAGGAAAATGGATTGATTAATCCAGCCAAACTGGCCACCTGTTGAATTCGTTAGTCTGGGAGCGTAAAATTTGGTGGTTAATAATGGGTATTCATTGCAAAAGAACAACCCGTTCAGCCATTAAACATTTGTCAAAAACAGAGTGAGCAGAAGACGGCTAATTAAGGGAGTATTCGGCCAAAATCCTATAGAATTATGAATTTAAGCCAAGCTGAATGCTTTTGTTGAACCAATTTATATTTTTTTCTCTTCTGTTCTAACCATTCTTTTCTTTTTTCCTTTATTCGAGGGGTTGGTAGCTGTTGGTATTTGTCTTGTTGTTTATTTTGTGAGAACAACTATGTATTTAAAACATTCATTCAACCTAAAGATTCAGGAAGACTCGTCTGTGGGACTAACCCCTACCTATTTTCTGCTTAATGTTAGTCGGTGCCGGCTTCTATACAGTTCACATTTTTCCTCAGCACACCCACCAGCTTGAGACGGCAGCGTGAAATTTTGTGGACCATCAATCAATTATGAGAGGCTTTATTTCCATGTCTCTTTTGATTGAAGACAGGTAATTCTACTTGAATTCGTGTACACTCAATACGGAGATGAACTGCGGTCCAAAGATAGGACAATAATAAGCCTAAAATCAGTCATTAAGTTCCACTATGATTGGTTTTACCAGACTACTGACATGCAAAACTTGTGGGAAACAACTAAAATGATGTTACAATCTTTCAGAGATTGGGAATTCAGAACAATCCAAAATCCTGAGGGACTTATTGAGAAAACGACATAAAAATGCAAAACTTGGCTTATTGCCATGGCAATTAATCTCTATCAGTAAGATGCCATCGTCTGGCTGGGGTTGTCACTGTTGGGTTTGATTAAACAGCTTGGAAAGTTGAACAAAGACACCGAATCTTGGTGGATGCCTAAAGATGAGTTTTGGAACTTTATAAGTTGGTGAAACATCATAAAAAAGCATTGATAGATTTAGATTACATGTTAAAAAGTGTTGACTGAGATGAAATGTCCCATTTATTTGGTTCTCAACTCATTAATTCTCTCGAGTTTACCCACATGCTTTACTTTGCCGACAGCAGAGAGAAATTTTTGAATCAATCTCTCATCTTCTTCTTTAACCCATGGAAAGACATATTGGGCTGGAAACATTCTAAAAGTGGCAGTCCTTACTAAATCCTGAGGGAATCATGTTTCCTGTTCTCGCTAAAAGCTCAAAAAAGCGGTCAAAAGTTTACACCTTCTACGGGGGAAAAAAGAATCTCTAACAGCACTTTCCATCCTCTGTTGGGCCTCTGCATCTTCAAGATTTAGAAAAAAGGGGCCAAATTGATACACCACAAAACTAAATCAAGATTACAGGTTAAAGAATTTTCGGTTTCTAAAACCAAGGACCATGCCATTTGGACCTCGGAGAGTGGATTAGTGGCAGCTTGAATGTCCACGTTTGCCACTGTATATTCAGAAACCCTGCCTACCACTTATGAATTAGGATTGATAGAGAAGAGTACCGTAGAAAGATTTATTTATTCGATAGTAATTAAGTTGTATGCTCAAACACATTGTTGAGATAGGACTTCACTGACATCCATAGTACATACTAGACTCATATTATTCTTGGCAAGTGGACTCTGGTTTAGAATTAACAAGAATCGACAAAGTTTTATCTAGTTAGTCAATTTCATACTTATAATATAAGATCAAAACAAACAATGAATATAGACCCTTTTAAGTAATTCTTGATTATTGGATACCTGAGAGAGAGTTAAGGCAAGCTACTCAATGAGCTGACATATTTGTCGAGTTTCACATGCTTTGCATTTTCTTTAGTTTAATACATTGAAGGCAGGGGAATTTGCCAGAATAAACTTGGGTTCACATCCTTGTGTGCGATGATTGGTGTTAGACCAATCACAGATATGCCTTGTTTGTGGCGCTATCTAAATAGAAAGCACATGTGAATTTTGACTATCTTAAGCAAACAATCAAAAGGGACCTGTCTAACTAGAAGCCAGATCTTGTATCTTATGGGGTACTCAAGTTTTCTAAACTTCAATCTACCAGCAGAGAAATAGTTAGCGTTATACAATTGGTACCCCTAAAAAAGAAGGTCGATAAAGCAAAAGTTCGCTGGAAAAATTACAAGCAGAATATTGATGCCAACCCAATTGTGGGGTTCCTGCAGGGACACATATCCCACAATCTAAAACAGTCTTCCACAAAGGATAATATAAGTAATCTATAGGGAGATCGGAGCTTTGCTTTGTTGGGGTTTGATCAAGCTTTTCCTAGCATAGCTTTTCACAGGGGTTATCTAAAATATTGTATTGCCGGCTTGGTCCCTCATCGGCAAGACATGCAAATGTTACGAAATAAAGATATGCCCAACAGAATAAATAGAGTACGTAATTTCTTTTGTCAAAATCCATGAATAATATTCAATCTCCACTGGAAACTTGGACTCTTCAAAAGGAAAAGGGAGAAACTGTACGTGACATTGGGTTGGGTAGGCTTGGAATGCAAGACTCGAAAGGAGTGGAAAGTACTAATACTCGGATACTCTGGAAAGTTTGGCACATGAAATTTTGGATGACACAGGCTTGAGACTCTTAAGACTCAAGGCTTAACGAGAGGAAAGTGAGACGTAAAGGGCTTGGAAAGGGTTGCACGTGGGATTTACGTAAAGAAGAAAGGTGGTACGTGATCCAAAGATTTCGAAGAATACCCCAAGCTTCAGCTATAAGCATGGAGGACCTGATCCCTCAACTTGCTTCACATTGGGATCAGCTTCAACAAGACATTCTGCGCCTTCTCACTCGCCTCAATGCATTTACGTCTCCCTATCCAGTATGCACTAGTTAAGAAGATCATAGCAGTTAAAAAAATCAATTACAAACATTATCTTGTAGCACAAAACATGCAGATAATCTCCAATAATCGTACTAGAATATAATAACTTGGAAGCCACATGGTCCAGTGGATGGAACCTCCGGTGCATTATCGAATCATCAGGCTTTTCACCGGACTAGATAGGCAAATGCCAAATACCTCTTGATAAAGACTGAAGCTATGCAAGCTTTATGATACCTCTTGTTGTATCGAATCATAAAACAAGGAACGGCCATGTGAATATGAGCCAGAAATTCGCACAAATTTCTGGAATATAGGTAGCATGACTAGCTACACCAAAGATTTAATTGAAAACCATACACAGGCAAGAAAATTCTTAAAATAAGAAATAAATTAACTAAAATTAAGGTTAAGAGGAAAATGCCATAATCCATAGACCTATTCCTAAAGAGGCCTATAGCCAGTGTGGTAATCTTTGAAGTAGTTTTTTACTCCAATACATCCCCCCTTTTCTCCCTCAAACACAAAACAACTAAAAATTCAACCCCAAGATATTCAAAAATTAAATATCACTGAGCAAAATATGTGTTCAAAATTGGTAGAGAATCAATTCAAATTTCAATGAAGCTTCTTCAAATTTGTACCATTAATTCCTACCAAAAAACAAATTGTATAATCAATAGGCATCAACCTTCTCTCTGTTTTAGTTGCAGTAACATGGAGATTAAAAAAGTGAAAGATGCACCAAGGATCCTATTTAGTTTCTTGCTTTTTGGCCTGGGAATCCTATTGGTTGACAAGCACCTTACCCACCAGGCAAGCATTGAAAATGTTCTTCCATCCATTGTATGGTCTGGCAGCTGCCATGTGAATTCAGAACCCATGGCAGCACTTCATGATCAAAAAATTAAGTTCCAAGAAAAGACAAGCCTGTCCATATCTTCAAATCATGACATAATAAGCCCGTGACATTAGGTTAGCTCTGGCTCCCTAAAGGTATTTCAGATCCAATAAGGAGGGTTATAGCCTTATAGGCCATGGAGAAAAAAAAAAGGGCCTTTTAACTTTATTATAGTAATTGATTTTCTTTCTCTCTTTTTGAGTATGTAAATGCAGGAAAGGAATATAATAATTAAGATAGAACTAAAACTGCAACCTAACAAGTATAGACTTTGGAGCCATAGCGCAAAGTGCAACTAAGAGAAGTGACAGAGACAGTAACCTGTCATCCCAACCATCTATTCTGAGCTTGCCACTTTTTGAAGATGCCATGTCAATTGATTAGATGCCAATGACTGCCTATATCAGCTAACTAAGAGGGGCTGAAGTGGGAGAATGAAAATTAAAACAAGTATGAACTCAACCTGTCGTTAAGCCAACAATTTGATGGTTTTAGCGCATAAGATTCAAAGCTTATGATATTCTAAATTCCTGACCAAGCACATATATTTCAAAGGATATACCCCACATTCTGTCTCTGAATCTGTGATTTTGTGATACTGATGAAGATTAACTAGTAGGAATATGCAGGACATATGGTGAATTACTGATAAAAGAAACTGAGAATTCATAAAATAAATGCACTGAATAGAAACACTCACAACATAAGTGATCCACCTGCAAGATGACGACCCCAGGGAACCAGTAGAAGTAATTTCACTTCTTAGAAACTTCAATTACCTATAAACCACTAAAATGCACCTTCTTATACTCATTTAAGCACATTTAACCAGTCTCTTCCAACTCAATCAAGACTAAGTTACTTCGTTGCAACTCCTTATATTTTACATCAATCATAAACTTAGTACTCAAAAAGGGTCAAACCAACCATGTGTCCGTCATCCTTTGAGATTTCTTCAGCTACAGTTCAGCATAAGATAGTGCACATACAGGCAGAAGAGTAAAAGGAATATGGGATAAGTCAATTGTTAACGGTTATCTCTTCTCAGTTAATTGTCATCCCTTCACAAAAAAAAAAAAAAAAAAACAGATGCCATCTAAGTGTCATATTCAAACAAAAGACCATCAAGTAATTCAAAATTACTTCTATCAGATCCATTACTTTGGTGCTTTCTAATCACAGAAAATAAAACAGATAAAATAAAACTGTATAAGGAATTTCTTCAATCAGCTGAATAGGCATGTATTACTACAATATATAACTTATCAAACTTACAGATATGTTGTAACTCTAATAAACTTGGTTAGCCTACTGTTTATTAATAAATATTTAGTCCAGAATTTAACAAACATAAGAAGAGGGTAGTTTTAGGCCCTTGGTCAAGAATCATAATGATAGAAGGGAAAATGCCTGCAATCACTAACTTGACAATAGCTGCTAGTTTTCCGTCTAAATGGAGTAAGTTGTATATCATTAAAACACATCTAATCACTGAGTTGACAGTAAGAGCTTGCCATAATGATAGCAAAACTGGGGAAAACTTCAAAATAATGTCGAAAAAACATGAGAATTTTCCCTATTGAAGAAGGGTACATGCTTGTCGCAAAAAGGTGAAAAAGTACAAGTTATTGCATGCATGATAGGACACAACAACTGGTAATATTATGGTTTTACATCACATGATAGGCCAATAACTTGAAGCAACGTATTGCTTGAAGTTTTCTAACAAAGAAACAACTGCAATATCAGTAACAATTACTGATCAATTTTTGACAAAATCTGCATGGTTTTTCTTAGTCTTTATTATTCCATCCCCATCAAAAGCCCCGCTATCAATTAATTTAATGTATATACAATCGTTGCAGTAAATTCTTGTCAACTACTAAGTTGCAAGAGATTTTATAGAGTAATACTATGGAACTATGGGCAAATAGAATACTACTTGTGTAAAGAAAAAGTTACTTGGATCATTAGATGCAGCAGCAAATGACATGAAGGAGATGGTAGCAATTGCAACTAAAACTGACCGTGACAGCAAAAACTCAGAAAGATAACTTGGAGCATGTTTTGAAAGTAAATATTTCTACATCGGTAAATTGAGGGGGATAAAAAAACCCTGGAGAATCCAAGATGATTTCGAAGATTGGCTTCCGTATTTGTGGCGGTTTCATGTCGGCGCCCACGGCCCACCTTGGGAGGATGTGGAAAAGAATTGCAGTAAATTAAGACGAGGCCCACTGGGCTCATGAACATTATTAGGCGCTTTTTCTTTTGCTTAGCAAAGATATAAAACAACTCTTTTAAACTCGCCGGATAATGATAACCTTGCCTTAATCATTACCAAACCGACCCTTTTTCCTTTTTCTTAAATTTTGAGATAAGTAAATTTGAGTTTTAAACGACTTAAAATCTGGGTTAATCATTAATAAAAAAAAAGATTTCATGGTTTTTTGTGGCTAGTGTATATTTAATTAACCTTATAACATAGTCCATGAAAAGTAGTTTATGAATGGCATGCACTAACAGTGGCATCACCAGAAAGTTAATGAACAAAAACCAAAATTCAAGCAAAGCATTTTACTCTTCTACCAAAAAGATCCTGGCATTGGTATATCTTTCTCTGACTTACTTTCCACTAAAGGAGCACTGGAGCATTGACCTGGTTTGATTTTCCATGATATCCGCCACTGTCATTTTTTATTCATCCCCAGCATTTGAAGCATCAACATTTCCAAATTTAATCACCAAGTTTTACATTTAATGTTCTCTCTGAACATCTTAAATCCTTTGCTTCATTCTATATATCAAAAACTACGTACGCTGTGAAATATTTCCAATCAAGTCATCCATCTTCCATATACTATTAAAGTTCTTACCAGGTTAATTAGTTAAAGGAAACAATGAACTTGCCAAAGAAGTAGCTGTGCAGAGCATCGGTATGTACGAAAATATGGAAATAATACTCACCTTCACTAAACTAGATAAGAATGTCAACATTGGGGGCGTCTCAGCGTCTGTACAGAATCTACAGGCCACAGAGTAAAGTATCAACATAAAAGAAAAAGTACAAAGTTGGGAATTCTTCATAGACTAAATGGGGAGGTCGAATCAGATTATCAGTGTACTTTGCAGCGAACTCTATGATCCTAAACGTTGCTCTTGCACAGGCCATCCATACCACAACCGGATGCAAGGCTGTGTCAGCAGCTAAAGGATGGGGATAGAATTTGTAATCTCAAAGCTTATTTATAGACAATAAAATAAAAGTGCCGCAAATTGACTGGCAATATAGAGATTAGAAACAAAGTGTGAGTGTAAAAGTTGTTTTCTCCCCTTGATGTACCTTCGTAGCTTCTTATAAGCGAAGATATGTGTACTATACAGTACAAAAAATAAACCATTTTTATATAACGCGTTTTGACATTGAATCCGCTTCTCAGAAGGTTCAGCCACCGACTTTCAGAAGGTTCAGCCACCGACTTAAGCAAACAGAAAAGACAAAAGAAAAAAGTTAACAGTAAGAAATTTTCATTTGCAATTTGGCTAAGGAATGTGCGTATGTATATATCCAGGTATCTGCATATGCTCTTCTTCTATGATGTGAATGGCATCAATACCCAGAATTGAATCGAGTAGAGGTTTGAAAGGAAGTGGCAACATATTATGGATGCCATGTGCGTAGAAAGGATCAATAATGTTGAAGAATTGAGGCGAAGCCAGAGTTAGTTTGAAGAGCAGAGGTCAAAAAAGCCGGACGACTAGCTATCTTCTGGTACGTAAATGGAGGCGATGCTTGGCATTATTAAGCGACTACAGGACTACGGGCACCAGAGGTGATTAAGCTTATGGTAATTAGATTGCTACTGGTTAATTTAATGTCAATGGATTTTGCTGTCCAGAAAACGGGAGATTCCATTTTGGCTGAATCAGCAATGTCTGCCTGCCAGCTCAAGAGAACTCGTACCTACGTGTTGGTGGCAATATTCTTGTGGCTTAGGTGAGCCAAAAATTTTCAAACACGGGGAGCAACATTTGCGTGTAAGATAGATATTTTGTGAAATGTGTGGGGGGCAGTTGGATGCCAGCCTAAGATCAAAAATCTCACATCCTAATAGAAACCCAATTCTTGTTTTTTCTTTTTTGGCAATTAAACCTAATTAATGACAGTTGATGCTCAAATGCACTTTAGAATTTAGCAATTATTTTTTTAAAATAAATGATTCGATGAAGTTTTTAAATTTCATAAACAGGTTTAAAAGATTGACCAAGTGTCTTATTAAATTATATTTAATTATATCAATTAATAAAAAAAAATAGGATATGAAATAAACACATATTAATTCTTTAATCTCACCGATATATATATATATAGATCACTAATCTTTATTTAGTTTTATTTATTTATATTTTATATTCAATAAAACTTTCTTTCAAAGAAAATCATTAGATTATACATCATAAAGATCCATTAAAGTCTAGATCATACTTAAATTAAACATAACATCAAAAGCTATTAGCCTGTTACCCAATTTTATCAAATAAAAAAATCCCTTTTAAGAATTGTTAAACATGTTCAAAATTTCTCTCTCTTAAGGAGGCGCCATGCTATTGAATGCAAAGGACCAAGACATTGATTGCTCTCCATTCATTATACGTCCTTGCTAGACAGATTATATGCTACAATATCGATCTTTCAACATGTTATAAAAGGGCAAACAAAATAATTGAAGAGGTTAAAAGGAAAAGGAAAGAAAAAAGGCAAGATAGGTGGGAGAATTGAGAATATATTTTGGCAGACGATAAACAAACACTAGCTACTAGTAAAACCCTTGTCTCCCAGCAAGGTCCAACAGTCACATGTGTTTGTACAAGGCTGTGAAGAAAGATGGATGTGAAAGAAAGGCAGCAAATCATATTGGTACAAAACGATGGAGACCCAAAAAATTTTAATATTCCCGTGCAGGCATAAAAGACGTAAGAGACTTCGATTTGGATCCTTTAGGGTTTAATAGGAGATTTGGTTGGGTAGGGCAAGCCAATTCCCATTCCACAGAGATAAATAAGATAAATATGTAGTACGATATGGTGACAAGGACCTTATTGTATTTTTAAAAAAAAATTTAGTTAGATATACATATCATTAATTTGTTTAAAAAATACCAAGAGCTGTGTAGCAAACTTTGAATGTTATATATACTAGAAGAAGATTAAATAATAATGAAGGGGAGGAGGAGTGGGATATATCTTACCAATCCAAAGTTATATGCTTGCCTTGGAAATAAATAGAGGTGAGGAGGGAAATGAAAAGAACATTGATATTTTCTCAAAACCAATCTCAGACGGTGTAAATGGTAAAAGATTCTCTGATGTAGCTCAATTATAGCTTAGATTTTGTTTCTGAATTCTGACTTGGTCAAAGGCTGAGGTATGGTATAAATATTATACAATTATAATACTACACTTATGGAAATTGTTGCACCTTGTACATCCCTGCGTTGAGTTACATAACGACCGTATGTTCCGTACACCAAATTCACGAAAACTGAACATTTTTCTTATTATATTTTGCCCTACGCAATCACCATACAAGAAGAGGAAGAAAAGGAATGTCTATTAATTAAATATTTTAATTTAATTAATTGTTCATACGAAAAGATACTCTACTGATTCTCACGGACTAAAATCTCAAATCTAGAACGTTAAGAGATTTTTTTGATATACACATAAATCATCGAAGAAAAGGAGAAAAAGGTTTTAAATAACTAAGTAATTAATGTGAACATAAGTGAGAATTTTGAATAGTGATCCTTGCACTGGGGGGCAATGGTTTTGTTCTCTTCATATTGCCACTGTATATTATCCGCCCTTTTATCTATTTATTTTTCTCCTTTTTCCAAAGTCTGTGCATCCAGTATAATTCTTTTAATTATTATATCTTTTGCTATAAACTTTAAAATTAATCTCACATCCTTTTCTTTGCTTTCACATTCATAAACATATTAAGCCAACCTCTCTCTTTCTCATTCACTTTGAGTTTGACCCGTTGCCAGCCACCGGCAACTCTTTCTCTACTCCAATGGCGACCCCACCCCGCACTCTCTAGAGAGGATCTTCTTAGTGGAAACATATGTTGAGTTTGAGCCCCCCAGTTTCTCTCTCTCTTTTTAGAGCAAAAAGCTTAAATAACCTTTCCTCTCCTTTCATTTTTTCTCTTTTCCTGCTCCCGAAACCCTAATTCAGATCGTATGGGGTGATCACAGAGGGAGGAAGGAGAAGAAGAGAAAAACTTTCCTTTTTGATTGTCGTGTTTGAAAAACTAGTATAATATTCTCTCTTCTTTTTAGAGAAAAGTTTTCTTCTCCGGGTGAAAGACAAGAGGAAAGAGACTGCAGCCTCCAACGAAGATCGTTATCATCAGGGGTAGCTTTAAGGATATGGCAACTTTCTCAAAGCTGTTTTAGAAGGATGTATTTTCTTTTCATTCATTTCTTCGGTCCTTCTGCAGTGTCTTTATAATTGCTTTGTTTCTATCCTTGCAACTGTGCAACTATCACCATCCCCGGCGCCTTTGCAGGTTTTTTCAACTCTTTATATATATACATATATATATATATATATATATATATATATATATATATATATATATATATATCTTGTTGCACGTTTAAACAATCAAAGCTTTTGGCCATGGATTCTGGTAACAGTAGTAGTATGCAATCTTCGAGTGGTGGTGATGAAGAGTATGATTCACGGCCTGAGTCACTCCCAGCTTTTTTGAACGCTTCAGGCCACTTTAGTCCCTTATCAAATCCACACCCGTCACTTGTCTCGCACCACCAAGACCATCCACCCACTTTCTTTGATCCGTCATCAAACTATCTCAACCCTTTCTCTCAATCCCAGCCAAACAATTCACTGCTAAATCTTGACGGCGGGGTTAGGCCCCGGGGCCTAAGATCTGAGCCCAACTGCACTGACCTCGGTAACCTACCAGGCTCATCATCATCAAGCCAGTCTATGTTAGGTGCGCAAGGACTCAACCAAGGTTCATTCCCAAGCTCATCATCGATGCAATCAAGGCCAGCTCATGACAATGGTGCAAGATCTTTGGCACAATCTGATCAGACAAGTGTTGTCAAGAACCCCAAGAAGCGAACAAGAGCATCAAGGAGAGCACCCACTACAGTTCTCACCACCGACACAACGAATTTTAGAGCAATGGTACAAGAATTCACTGGAATCCCTGCACCACCATTTTCGGGTTCATCATATTCTCGTAGGCTCGATCTTTTTGGCTCTGGCTCAGGTATGCGGTCTAGTCATTTGGAACCTTTAGGTTCTCTCTACCCTCTACGTCCGTCAGCTAAAAGGGTTCAGCCTACTCCATTTGTATCCTCGTCTTCTCCTTCATTGTTAAATAATCCTTTAGTTGATGCTGCTAATATTACCAATACTACAAGCAATAGCACCATTCCCACTTCCATCGCTGCCACAACCAATGCTTTCAATCCAACTTCTAGTAACTATCAACTCCCTTCGGATTTAAGCCTACTAAAGCAGCCTCAGAATATGTTAAACTTGCAGAACCAAAGCCCCGTCCTATCTTTCCAGTCCTTCTTACAGCCTCCTACTCTTCACCCTTCTCTTAACTTGCCTGGTTTTGGTGTGAAGTCCCAGGGAAGCTCAGCCATGCCTTCCCTTGATGAATTGGGCATGAGTCATGGTCATGTTAATGCAAACCTCGGTGGGTTACAAAGTCATGTAACACCAGACGGGCCACGTGCAAGGAGTGATAGCAACTGGAGAGATGGGATTGGTTTGAACGATGGGAATCAAGATCATTTGAGGCCTTTAGATGGGAATTATGGTAATGATCATCACAATTCACAAAGGGTTAATAACAGCTGCAAGTTGAACTTCTCAGCTTCCTCATCAGATTTTCACCATGACAAGGGGTTAGACAACGTTTCTTCTAGAGCTGAAGGTACAGTTGATTCATGGATTTGTCCTGCAGAGTAGAATTACTTACTAGAAACTTAATTAAAGTGCAGAAGATATCCATGAAGAAGAAACTTGAATTTAAATGTGAAGAGGGTTTGGCAGCAGTAATCATATTCTCCCTCTCTCTCTCCTTTTTTTTTTTTCTTTTTGTTCATTTTAGAAATAAATAAGAAATTTAATTAGCATACGTTCCATCAAAATACTTATTAGAGTCAGTCAGATATGCGCAGATATATGTTGTCCTTCTTCTTTATTGGGATTAAACACTTACATGGTACACAATTTAATTTAGAGAACTCACGAAGTATTTATTTTTCTTTTATACCACTTAACTAACGGTTTGGGTTTTAGAATAATTCTCTCTGTACTTATAATATTTCTGTTTTCAATAATTTTGGTTTGGGGAACTTCAGCATCTATGATAAGAAACATGGAAACCGCAACAAGGAACCTTTTCTTCCTCGTACCTTGTCTAGTGCGGAGAACATAAATAGGTCGGTGCTGTTAATAAAAGGCCTGTTGTATTCCTTAAACCCTCCCCGCAACCCGCCATGGTCCTTTTCTATCGATTTGCAAGTGGTCCTAAACCTGGTTTCTATTGGGAACTGCTTATCATAGGGCCGTGCCTGGCCCTTCACACAGGCTTTAATTTTAACTTATTCAACTTACAACTAAATTAGAAATTAAAAAGAAAATTAATAAGGTTATATTTTCTTCATATCTAATAAATCGAATATTATTGATATGATTAATAATTCTTTTCCCATTCCCATATCATGGGTCTCTTCCATGATGCATCCTTTTGTTGAGTCACCTTTTTAACTATAGAGAGATGGTGCGGAGCAATCGGTGGCAAGATTAAAGGAATCCTTACCTGCCGCAATCATAAACTACAAGTTAAAAATGGCTCCTATTATTTCAATAATTGTTATTATTCTCCTTTCTTGTCCTTCATTTGATTTTAGGTTTGATTTATATTCTACATTATTCTCTTAAATTATTAGTTCAAAGGGGTGCCGTTAACATGAAGATATAATAAGGATCGAAGTTGTTCAACTGCGTATAATCTAGGGCAATTTTATGAGGTTCCAAAGACCTGATTGATGATTTTCAATTTAAATTTAATCTCTTTCTCCAATCTAGAAAGTGTAGAAACCAAAACTCCATTATTTTTCCTTTGAATTGTAGTATTAGAATCTCAAATGATAGCGAAGGACGAATATAGGTAATACATATATGGACAAACATTATTATTAAAAGAAAAAAGGAGAGAAAATTCTATAAAGTTATTCCATTTTGATTAAAAACATTAACCCATTTAGCAAATGAGAGCCAAAGGTATACCCGAAAACAAAATTAAGCTATTCTTCATGAATTGTGGCCGGAAGCATTAAAACAGCTGCCATTATTATAAAATCCGGAAATAATATACTGTGGAAAAATATATCAATGGACATATTATATAGTAATAAGCTTGTGAGCTATACACGCCATTTGTTCATTAGATACAAGAAAGATTCTTTGCGTGGATGGTTTGTATATAGATTTTGGGAAATTTAGGTACTACACTTTTGATTTATCAAAACTTAATTGCAAAGAGGTCTAGATGTGTTTAGGGAATAATTAGAGATGGATTACAATCACTAATTGATGAACTAATAAAGCAATGAGATGCTATCTGCCTAAAAGTCAATGATCATTAATTCTTTTTGATATGTTGATTGGTTGTCCTAGATTTTGCTTCACATGGTAGATCTTTTAGCCTACTCATTGGCATATACAGAGATGTACATGAATGGCATATGAATGAGAGAAGGAGAGAGAGGGGGAGTTGGGGTTAAAAATCTTTGTGAATCATTTTGAAAGCTTGAGGGAATGATTAAACATGAGAATTAGGGAGATGGGTAGGAAAAGGAGGATGCAAATAATAACCCTATCAGGAAAAACTTGATAATGATGAAATATTTGGAAAACAAGTAACAGGGGGATGATTAGGCTATGGCAATTTGGAGGAAGAGGACATGTTTGAGGGAGATGTGGGTAATGACATGTGATCTTTCTCTTTTGGAATCATGGTGGCCCATGCCAGAGAATAATCTGGTTTTTAGCAATGATGATTGTTTCTGATCTCTATCCATCCACCCCTCGCTCACTCTCTTTCACTTGTCCTCTGAGTCATGACTCATGTGAGAGAGACCGCACCGCGCTCCTTGGTTTTAAATCAACTGACACCAGCCTTCTTCTTTTCTTTTTCTTTTATTTTTTTTGGCAAGTCATGGGACTCTTCTTCTCCCTCTCTCCCTTTCTGTCTCTCCCCATTCAATTTCGAACCAGCTTCAAAAGACAGAAAGCTTTTCATTTGATCGCCGTCCTTTCTTTGAGGAAACATACATATATTCACATATACTATATGTACAGCATATTATAATCTTGTCTCGAAGCAAGATTAGTTAAATTATTAACACATGCTAAAAGAGGAATTAAGCAAGAACCTTGCCTTCTTATATAATAATCTCAGAGTACGAATATAATTTTATATATGCAAAAGCTCCTTTCAAGTTTCAGCTCAGGCTGTTGAAGCATCTTTTCCCACTTAAAATACAATCATCTTTCTTTACTTTGATTGTGTTCTAGTCGTGTAAGTTAGAGTACGTAAGCAGTGATGAAAGTAGATTGCAATCTGACGCAATTTGGTCATCTTTGAAGACTGGAGACAAATACAACCACTCGTGGGTTAGTCTGCCCGATGCTGCAATATTAGACCGTTTGGGTTTTTTCTTTTCCGTCCAACGAGAGGAACAACAACTTCCCTCATTTTCCATTCCTTTGACACTTGTTTTGGAATTTTAGACTGAAGAATTTTTTTCATGGGATGATTCAAGCATGTGACTTTGGAGTTGGTAGGACTATGCAGTTAAGGCCATAATGAAGGGAGAGAGTCCGGAGACTGGACCTTGAACAGAAACCAAAACATCTAATAACCCGAAGGAGCGAGCAGTGACCACACTAGAAGAAAAATCTGTTGGCTGATTGGGGGAAGTGTCTGGCGTCCTAGCCGGGTCTCAATCATAGCGCAGTTAGGTAGCCCACTAGAAAATAAAAGTCCTTGCTTGGAAACAACACCAAACACCCTGTTTACTTTGCAAATTATAAATACATATCTTTATTTTGTCTAAGGTAGGTCATGTTGAACCACCTAGTCCTTTGTTAGACTCTCCCAGCCCCCGGGCTTCGGCTCTAGAAGGATTGGAATTGTCCGCAACCTGAAAAAAGAACCTTGTACTCGTCTGGGTCTGGGATTTCAAAGATTCATACCTGATAAATTATTCCTGAAAAGTGCTGATAGTCTCTATGCGGTGCAGAATTCTAATTAGAGGTTTCTCTGAGATAGACCATCTTTCTCCTTATTCAAATACATGCCAAGGCTATGGACAACTTAGTGGTCAATGGTTATGATGATCTGCAGTTTCAAACCTGTTAAGCTCACTCAGGAATTACATATGGAACATGACGATCTCAAATTTCTGCACAACATAAGGTAACAAAGGGAAACGATAAAGAGTTCTCTGAAATTATAGTGGTCCAAACTCCAAGTTAATAATATGAATAAATCACTTAAAATCTTTTATTTTAAAATTTTGTATTATTTTACACACATTATTATTGATTTTTATCTTTCCTATTTGAATTTCAAACAATAGGGCACAACTCAAGTGGCAATTACAAACTTAGGATATCAACTGATTACGGCTAGCTGTGGTACAAAAGATGCAAAATCGTTGAAAGAATACCACAGCTTGGTTGGAGAAAATGCCATTTCCACAACTCTAGAGTGCTAGAGGCCGTAGCCATGTGCTAAAAAGTAGTACAAGGCAGAAAATCTTACATGCGAAGGGTATTAAGGACACTTTTTTACTGTACCAGCCTAAAGCAGAGTAATAGCCATTAGGGGATACACATTAATTTTGTTTTAATGATTGATAAGGTTAGATGTAATACTTTCTTATTCTTACATGTAACTCTTTTTTAATATCTATCTCTAGTTAAATTTCGTAATAATGATTAAATTTTAAATACATGATTCCTGTTAAATACGACATTTTTTATTTTAATATGAAAACTGAATATTCTTTTTACTCTTAAATTTTTATAAAACAAAAAATCATTTGCATTTTAAATTTAAACATTCATACACCATAATGCATATACAGCGGCTACTAGCATTCCATTTATATTACCCTTCATCAATTAATCTAATAAGAACATGAAGGCATTATTAAGTTACACCAAGATATTGAAATTTGGAATGGGAAAACAGAATGCAAATTACAGAAACCTACAAAAATTAGATAGTTTTCTTTACTCCCTAAGATCAAAAATTTTGCCACAAAAAATGGGGTTCTAGCAGACATGGAGACATTATCTTTGTCTGCCTCAGCAGGTCTTACGTGATTTTCATGAACCCCACATGTTCCCCACTAAAAGCTTTCCCCCTCTTCTATTTGAGCATCAGAAAGGCAAATGTCTTAACAGCAGCCACTGAGATTTGTCATGTTATTTGTTATTATGCCACATTTATCAACGAGCTAGTAGAAAAAAAATGTAAAGGCGTGGCCCTTTCACAGGCTCAGTAAAATCAATGGAGGATGGCATTTGTACGAATATTCTACTTTGGAAATTGATGTTAGAATCCCATTTAAATGATTATATACTGCCAGTGTTTGTGGATTTTCTTCTTTTTCTTTTCTTTTCTCTTCTTTTCTTTCTCCCCTCTCTCTCCTTGGCTGGCAAAACAAAATGCCTTCCTGGAACTCACCAAAGGAAGTCTGCGCCTGGAATATTTTCCACTGTATCACAACAGGATAGAATTTTAAGCAGAGATGAAAATGGATTTCATAGTGAGCGTTACTCATTGTTGTATGAAGGTTTCAATGGTGAAGAACATTAAGTCTATGAATTCTGAACTTGTGAAGAAGCATAGCAGAAATTGAAGCCTAAAGAAAAAACCACAAGAAACGGAGGCGTTAGGCGTTTCGGCGGGGAGCGTGACGCAGAGACGTCAGGGGGAGATCATGCTGGCATAAGGGAAAAGACACGCGTCAAAGTACGGGGGAGAAGGGGAGAAGAAAGGAGAGACATACACGTGTATGGTAGGATGGGAGAGCCCCACGTGGGGGATAAGGAAAGAATTGACGATGTAAAATAAAAAATAAAAAATAAATTAGCTGGCTTCCGTCTTTCTATTCTTTCATTCTTTCTGATGGAACGGATTGGTTGGTGGGGTCCATTCACCAAGTTGGGCCGGTGCTGCTCTCTGCTGCCTGCCTGCCTACTGCTGCACCTCGCAGCTGCTGCTGTTTGTACAATTTGCAATCATAATTCGTTCATCTGCGCTTCGTTCCACCCACTCCTTCCCCTTCAAGTCCCCAACAGATCATGTACGTTCATCATTCATGCATTTCATTGATGTTGACATTAGACATGTCCATGGACCGGGCCAACGGGCCCATTGGTTTGATCTTTTTAAAGTTAGGCTCGTATCCGACTCTATTCATTTATTATTTTATATGTTCATATTTTAAACTTATATATTATTTATTTGAACCTAAAAATTCAAGCAAAATTCATTTCGAGCCGTGACGACCTTACGGGTTTGGACCGATAATTTGACCCATGAACACTTGTTCTTGGGATAATTTTATTTGCTTTAATCTCCTTGTAGCAAAGTGTTTGAAGGGTTAATGCTACACATGCTTGTTTACGAAAATGATAACATTTGGTATTTCGTAAAGGAGATAAAGAAGATTATTTTGGGTAGTACATTGTGTACTATCACCATCATGCTACGTATACTTCACTTAGTGGTAACTAGTTACACTTGACAAGCTTTTGGACTTGAGGCAAAGGACACCTTACTTTCACCCCCAATCTCCCTTTGTTAAAAAAAAAAAGTGTTATCAACATCATGTTCGACACGAGCCATGAAAGGAGGATAGGCCACTTGACTTGTAGAGAATTTGTTGGCTAGCTTATGGTAAAATGGAAAGCACAAATTTTTTTCTTAAAAAAGAAGGTAACGTGGTATTACAAAAGTTATTGACAAATGAATCATCTTAACTAATGGGCTAAAAGTTCTTGGAAGCGAAGCAGGCTTTTCAGACCCAAAATGGGCACAATAGTAGTTTCAACTATAGTGGCTTCTACCCATCTACTCTTAGCCAGCATGGAAGTACAATCGACTATGGGCTTTAAGCCTGGGACAGTTATTTGGGAAATTGGCTTTGTATTCGAAATTCATTTCCCGACATTTTCTTTTGGGGGGAAAAGTAACGGCCCTACTCCTTACATTAAAGTTAGGTAAAGGTGTCTGAAGAAATTGCTTTATTAGAGCATTATGGCGACAGGCAAACTTACCCCACTGTTTTCCGCCCATTGCCATTTGCCAATGCGTAACACTCCGCAACCCGGAGATGCCATTTGTGTTTCACTCTGTGGCCTAAAAGAAGCACCCACCTCAGCCCAGATCCTCCCCAATTCCCTTTCACTGGAACATGTTTCTATCACTTCATCCTGTTCTAATTACAGAAAGAAAAGCAGTAAATGAAATCTTAGTCATCCCATAGCCCCAACAATCTTGATCCTTGAATGGTTAGATCCCAATTCTCAAATTTCCCAGATTATCTATAGCGGACCGCTTCCAGATCGGACAAAGTCCACGATTTCGTCTATGTGTTACACGTATCCCACACAGCCTCCATTTGTCCAATCCCATCCCCTCAGAGGAGGCCACCTGTCCGTCACCATATATCCAGTTTCAACTACCAAAAATATACTACTAAACCTCTTAAAACTAAGCATCTGAATATTCTAAACTGAAGTTTTGAGGTCTGACAGCCACGAAACAAGTCTACGTTACTTTCCAATCTTCGAAGAAAACAGAAAAAACAAACCAGGGACAAGAAGAAGAACTCAGCTGTCTGTCAGCGCAGCGGGAGGGAGGAGAAGCAGAAGCCAGAAAGATGAAGGCAGAGACTTTGACTCTGGTCCTGGTAAACTTGGCTGGGATCATGGAGAGAGCAGATGAGTCATTGTTACCAGGCGTTTACAAGGAAGTTGGTGCGGCCCTTCACACGGACCCAACCGGACTCGGGTCTCTGACCTTGTTCAGGTCTATTGTTCAATCCTCTTGTTATCCAATAGCTGCATACCTGGCTGTGCGTCACAACCGAGCTCATGTGATAGCTCTAGGTGCGTTTTTATGGGCTGCTGCTACCTTTCTTGTAGCCTTCTCCTCCACTTTCTTTCAGGTAAGAGTAGCTCTCCCTACTTGCCTTTTTTTTTTTTGGTCGTGTTAATCTAGTAGTTCTGTTTTTATTAAAGTAAAGGCAATGCGAGGAATGAGGGAGTTTGCGTTTTGCGCTTTTTATATGTTGTTCCTGGTGAAGTCAACCAAGTTGTTGAAATGGGTGTTGTTTAATAGAGGCTTTCAGTGTTGTGATTGGAGTTGATTACGTGATTAGGTTTTGGTTGTTGTGGATTGGAATGGTAGAGACTATAGGAAATATAAACTGAGCAAATATTTTATTTTTTCCCTGATAGAGGTAATTTATTGGACCTGCTTGTATTATTGCTTATGATATGATTTGCTAACTCCATTAAAGAAAAATACTGAGGGAATTGCGTTATGGAGTTGATCTGTTAAAATTTGATAAATATAACTTGAATTAAGAAACATTTTTGAGGATGCACATTTTAGGCTTGAGGTGAGCAATCTCTTGTCCAAAACAGAACTCTTGAAGACCACAAATAGAAATCTCCAAAAATTTTTTTTTGTTAAATGTTTGTAGATGAAAAACTCTTCAAAGTTTTGCTTAGTTGTTCGGTCAGGCACAATTGGTTTAGAGGCGCTTATTTTCTTTGCTCCACCGCTACATAAGAGTGATACCAGATAAACTTTAAATCATTATTTCCTTTTGAAATAACGAATAGTAATGAAATCATTAATATTAGTAGGAGACAGTAGAAGATGGGGAATGTCCAAAATTTTTTTGGGCAAAAGCTATTGTGTTGATTTGTAGTCGTCAAAGGATTTGTGTTGTATTTTACTTTTGAGCAACAAGAAGTATGCATATGTTGAATGAATCTATTGTTAAGAAGATACAATGGCTTTGAAGAAAAATGAGAGTGAGTTAAATGAACTAATTTAGAGTTTGAACATTTTGTTCTTTAACAAAGGAAAAGAAAGGGCTTCTGGGATGGTTTCATCACTGGTGCCAACGAAGGGGAAAACAAAAGATTCACAATTTTAAGCAGGCACTAAATCATGTGATAGTTTTTAAAACTGTAAAATTCTGCATTTGAAGGGAAAATTTTCAGTATGCTACCATATGCATTGCTTAGTGTGCTACAACTGCTAGCCACAACAGTCAGCAAATCAACTGATCAATTTAAATTTTTAGTCATTTGGAATCTGTTGTACAGGTGGCCATATCTAGAGCTTTAAATGGAATTGGCCTTGCTATAGTTGGACCTGCAATCCAGTCCCTTGTTGCTGACTCTACAGATGACAATAACCGTGGTATGGCTTTTGGTTGGTTACAACTCACAAGTAATCTTGGATCAGTTATTGGTGGATTTCTTGCAGTACTAATAGCTCCGATAACATTGATTGGTATCCCTGGTTGGAGAATTGCCTTCCATCTAGTTGGACTAATCAGCATTATGGTTGGTATTTTGGTCTACCTCTTTGCCAATGATCCACACTGTTCAGATAGTGGTAGAAAATCTAGCCACCAAATTTCAAATAGATCCTTATGGTCTGAGGTGAAGAGCCTAGTTCAGGAAGCCAAAACAGTTATAAAGATTCCATCATTCCAAATTATTGTGGCTCAGGGTGTTACTGGTTCGTTCCCCTGGTCTGCATTGTCATTTGCACCTATGTGGTTGGAGTTAATTGGATTCTCCCACAAGAAAACTGCATTCTTAATAGCCCTGTTTGTCATTGCTACTTCTGTGGGCGGCCTATTTGGGGGTAGAATGGGAGATTTCCTTTCCACACGTCTTCCAAATTCCGGAAGGATCATTCTAGCTCAGATAAGCTCAGCATCAGCCATCCCTCTAGCAGCAATACTCTTACTTGTTCTACCTGATGATCCGTCCACAGGTGTGATGCATGGTTTGGTCTTAATTATTGTAGGGTTCTGCATTTCCTGGAATGCACCAGCTACGAACAAGTAAGATTCTAAAATTCACTCTTCACAACCACCCCCCCCCCCCCTCTTTTTCCCCCCTGCCTTCTCTGTTTTGTTTAATATTATTTCATTAGATGAAATCACATTTTACATATTCAAAATGTTGGATTTACCAACCCAGTTGAGTCATAAGTTGTACCATATTTAGCATTTCGATACTCCTAGATTTGAACAAGAAGTTCGTGAGACATGCTGGAGTCTCACTGAAGTATCAGGAAAAGAGAACCAAATCAGTTGTGTAAAATATGTGGGACTGAGTCATTTATATGAATCCTCTATCAATCTCAATTTTAGAGGTGGACCACAATTAATGTATTTCAAAATGTCCCATCAAATATTAAATCATGGAATGCAAGAGTCTAGAATATAACATTGAAAGCTCACAAATAAAAAACAAGAAGAGCCAAAAAATGAAAAAAAAAAAACTTGTGCATGAATAGTTGAGGCTTCAAAGGATTTTTCTTATTTACATATTTATTACATGTAATAAAAATGTTTTCTATGCATGCAGTCCCATATTTGCGGAAATAGTTCCAGAGAAATCTCGAACAAGTGTCTATGCTTTGGACCGATCTTTTGAATCCATCTTGTCATCATTTGCTCCCCCTGTGGTTGGGATTCTGGCTCAGCATGTTTATGGTTACAAACCTATTCCGAAAGGATCAAGCGAATCTGAAGAGATAGCAACAGATAGAGAGAATGCTGCATCATCAGCAATAGGAATTCCAATGGCTCTCTGTTGTTTCATCTATTCTTTCCTGTACTGCACATACCCAAGGGACAGAGAGCAAGCTCAGATGGAAGCACTAATAGAATCAGAGATGCGAGAGCTATTGTCAGATAATATGCCTGAAGGTGGTGAGTCTCCTCAAGCTCAGTCATCTGAATTAGAAGAACCATCTGTTAAGGATAGAAGCATTATTGAAGTGGAATATGAAGGTGAGGATGACTTTGATCCTGATGAAAATGATGAGAAGACTTCCCTTTACCGACAATTGACATTCTCTAATTTAGGTGTATAGTTCAGAATGGTTACAGTGATAAGAAGACATTGGTTTCACGCAGTTAACATTCTGAACAAGTTGAAGCTAACTTTAGTATTGCTGCGAGGCTGCTTTACATCAAGATAGCCGTGATGTGAGAGGATTTGTCCAATTTTTCGATGACCATGGTGTAGATGGGAGCATGTCCAAATGAGAAGTCCTGCGCTTGTGACTGACCTGCTCTGGTCTTCCTCAGCCGGACATACTCTTAAAATGGAAATGTAACTGACACTTACAAATTCAAAGGTCTAATCATTGAAGCTAGGATATGTTATACTCGAGTCTTGTGATCAGTATATATGCCAATACAAAAATTGAACAATTGTTGGAAATTAGAGTGGATGATACATAGCAGAGGTTGTGCCAGCAGTTCCTTGTCTGGCTGATCACAAGATTACTGAGATTTGTTTTCTGATGTCAATCTTGAATCGTGAGAAAAACATTAGCTTTAACCTGGCTATTATAAATGCGTAGCAATGGCATTATATCGCAACACCCGATGGAAAAACATTATAGGCACCCAGGATGCAGTTATGAGAAAAGGGCTACAATTGCTTTTCAAAAAAAGAAAAGGGCTACAATTGTTCTTAAAAAGGCTTTTTATCTGGGATGTTGATACCAATGGGCAGAATGTTATCATCATTTGGTTGTGAAAGTCAGAACAATTTTCATAAGGATTTAATCCTTTCCTATTCTCACTGTTAGCATCGGACTTGAGCCTCCCGGAAAATGGAGATCAACTCGGCAAGCAATTGCAGGGGGGTGCATGACCATGGCAACTCAGGGATCCATCAGAGGGTCAAAAAGGGAGATACCATCCTATTTTTCTTTCAGTAGCGAAAGGAAATTAAAAAGAAGAAATATAGAGGTGAAAGTAATACTGTCCAACTAAATCCTGCAACTGTTAACATCCAGTTGGCAGTAGCCAGTAACAATTTCTGTTTGATGTAACAAACATCTTTCGATGAAAACGATGGCCTGGTCTGGTTGTTGATCAGCCTTTCTACTTACAACCTAAACGTAGGACATAGAAGGGTTTGAACAATCAAATTTGGTTACTTCCGGAGGTGCATCAACCAAAGTTATGCTATTAACATATCCTTTCCATTTTTATTGCAAATTGTGAAAGATACAAGCCCCACACAAACAAAAAATCATCTATGTGAACAAAAGAACTGAAACATAAGAAACATAAACTTCGACAAGAGACACTCTATAGGCTATACAAATTGGCTTTATAAAAATTCTTGAGACAACAGGACAATGAGCAACTGCAATTTGTAGTGGATGCTTAGCTGGGTTTTCTAGCTGAGATCATCACAAAGAGTCCGTTCCTTACACATGTAAAACCAACTAGCCCACAAGTTCGGCAAAGATCTTTGAGTTCACGTTCAGAAAGGAAGATATGACTGCCTGCTATCCCCATTATATTCTATACAGAAGAACCATCAGCCATCAAAAAGAATAATCAACACCTTTTGTGATGCAAGAAAGGTTGAGATAAAGCTTCTTGAATTAATTCGATAACATTGGGCTAAACATGACAAAATCAATTGTCATCATTCAAAAAACAAAATTAAAGGCCAAACTCAGGCATTCTAACAGTGCATAATGAACTTGAGTTCAAACTTGTGAAGTGGTCATGCATATTATCAAGCTGAAACAATATATACCTGGCGGAAAGTCCTCAAAAATGGCACAAATCCAAAAGGCCCATCAAGTATGTAGGTAGTAGCAACAAAAACACCTCCAGGTCGAAGAACTCGACTTATTTCAGCCACCTAGGTAAACCATTTCAATATCATTTAACATAGGCTATTAAAGGTTAAAGCTCAAGCAATTACAAAAACCACAATCTTATGCCATACAGTAGCATTAGGTGCAGAAGGGAGATAAAACTAGCAACTCAGATTTATTTGCAGCTCCATACATTTTGGAAGCCATTTCCAATAAAAAACCCCAGTTTTTAACACACATTTTATTATAGCATCTTAGCATTCGGCTCAATGCTAAGTGCATGTATCCCCTGCCCAAAAAGTTGGATTTGAATCCCTCCTTTTCCCAAATCAAAAACTCACATTTTACTGTTCTCCAGAAAGTATTTTTGACGGAGACAATTTGACTCTCAATTTTAACTTACCTATAGTCTTACTGGGAATCAATATTTAGTCCAGAGAATATTACTAACTTTTATTGGATAATTTCTTCCCTGGGAAACTGAAAATGTTTATTTGTAAAAAATTTAATGACAATATTTCCAGTTTCTTGGTGAACTATATATGCGAGAGTCCAAGGCATGAAGTTTAGCATCCTTGCAGCCACAGTTTATGGAAAAATAAACCTTAAGAATTCCCCTTTGAGTGTCAGCCTATGATGTAAGCCCCTTGAATGCCAGTAATTAGTGACAATAAGAAACTGGAATGATGATTTTCAAAAAAATAAGAAACTGGAATGATTAGTTAGTCACCACATTAATAAAAAATGCTTACAGCTGTTGATGGTGAAGGCCAACAGTGCAAAGCTGCACCAGCATGCACAGCATCGACTGAACTTGACTTGAAAGGAAGTCTCGAGATATCAGCTCTGACCAAGGTCACTTTCCTTTAAAAAAATAAAATGAAAGAAAATCAGAGATAGCATCTCAAATTATAATCAGAAGTCATAAATATTTAAAATTAAATACTTTCACATATCTAATGACATGATATTATACTAAAGATAAACTTTATACTCTTTGGGGAAGTTTTCCTCCTTCTCGATAAATTCATAGCATTGTCGCAGCATGTTTTCTGAGTAGTCCAGTGCAAAAACCAGTGAAAATAATCCACTCTTGGCAAAAAGTCTGGAAAACAATCCACTACCACAACTAGCATCAATAATGTTTCCACCTAGCACTGGCTTTAGGTAATTCTTAGCCATATCAAACTGCATAGTAAATCAGTAATTACTTAGTGACTCCATCACTGGAGAATAGTATGAAACAACAATGGAATGAATTGGGAAAACTATTCCAGTGATAGTATGCCAGTTCAGTCATGCAAATTGTAGGATGATTAGAAATTGATGTTTTACATTCATAGCATTTCAAATCTTGTTATTTTTAAAGAGTGTTCCTTTGATATAAATTACAGATGAACAGATTTAACTCCCAAGGGACATGCACATCTGGTTAAGATAACACTGCAAGCTGCAACCTTTGAGGATCTTAGGGTGATGCCTTGCATAAAATGAGTTATGAATTATTATCAATATTCAGAAAATAACCACTTCATAGATCCTTCCTGATGAACAAGATTATAGAAATTGCCAGCTTACCTCTTTCTCTGGACCTGGAAAGCCACCAAATATAAAATTTTGACGCCAACCCCTTTCATAGAGAAATGATACCACTGGAGTCCTGGTTAAGGAAACAACCAACAAGCAATAGACAAGTAAGATAAATACAAAACAATTCTAGGACATAGCATCAAGCACATAAATTACTTGAGGGCATTAGCAGTGAGAGCAACGTTGTAAATAATCCAGGGTGTACTAGTTAAACAACAGATGTAGAACAACAAAAGATGTGATTGGCAGAACTACAGCCTGCTTATTTGCAAGAATATTTGCAATTGCTAGAATTAGAGAAAGAAAATAGAAAAAAAAATGGAGAAAAAAGAGAGAAATCATGTGCCACAACAAAAGTTACAGCATAAACAGTACAGTTATACTGGATAAACCAACTGATTAAATTAATCTGAAACTAGTAAAACTCTTATTTTCACTCTTCTATGACCTGCAGATTGTTGGGTGCAGAATTAATAGACCTTGAAGCTGGACCGGAAACAGGAAGAAAAGGAGCAGGTACTGTTTAGAAATTCTTGCGTCTACCTATTTTTAACAAAATGAGTAAAAGGTGGCTGCTTCAAGGGAGCCAAAGAACCTTCAAGTACAAGTAATTAAGTTAAAAAGGGATACTCTTATTGCTGGAATGCATTAACAATTTATAACAATGACTCTAACTGACTTTTCTTGATTTCTAGCAACGAATAATGAAATTATCTCAAAAAAAAAATATCTGCAACTACTCCACTTATTTCTGAACTACTCAAGACTAGTCAAACTACCGTCTGGATACGTTTCTTTTACTCTTTGAAAATAACTCCAACAGGCAAAGGTAGCACGGGACACAGATATCCCCATTTTAATTTAACTCTCAATGTAAATTTTACAACGCTATCCAAAACCATGAAATCACATAACAGGGACAGACCTGAACACTTCGGTTGCTAGCGGCATGGATTCATCATATTGCTTGGAACCACTTGAGGCAACGAGGTCAAGATGCGTTTCATTACCACGGTACGTCTTTTTGCAAGTGTTACATTGCAAATTAGACCCAGCCGTTGACCCTCTGTGCCATTCCAAATTCAAATCAATTCAAACACAAGTTGGAATTCAAGAACATCATTTGAAAAGAAGACGACGACAACAACAACTCACACGTATGAAGTGGATTCACCGATCCTGATTAATGGGTCATAACAAATGGGACAAGCTAAACCGTTGCTGCCGCCGCCAGTGTCCTCTTTCTCCTCCACAACGGGCTCCTGACAAATATCAACAATTTACCAAAAACAAAAGAACAGTAAGAATAAAAAATAACTACAGCATCGAATCGTATCGTTTAAAAGGAAAAAAAAAAAACACAAAGTCAAACATTAACCCACTTTAGCTGGGTGTCGTTGTTTGCATACCGTAGGCTTGGTTTCTACAAAGGCCGTAGAAAAAGCGCGAACTTTGGCGGTTAAACTTCTTTTGAAGACGGGAGTAGTGAAGGGCCTGAATAAGAAACGCGCCGAGTTTCCATTGAGTTGACTCGGGAAAATAGCGGGTCTGAAATTACCGGTAATAACTGTCGTCATAGTTTTTTGCTTTTGATACTTTCACTCTTTGTTTCTTTCGTGAGAAGAAAGTGGGGAGCAAGAAGAGGCCGAGAAGAGTATGTCTATGTAACAATTATTACCAAAATAAAAATGAAGATTGTTAGTGTTCTTGCGATTAGTAGTTTTTCCTTGTCTTTTTTTCGGGGATGAATGTAGGAACCAAGAAGAGGAGAGAGATGCCGAATGGTGGCAGATTTTTGTCGACTGTTGGGTGTCTGGGCTCGGCCATGGATCTTCTCCACGTGAAATGGGCTTCCTTTTGTGTTTTTTTATCATTTAACTTAAAACAAAAGGGCTAAAAGGCATCGACGGTAATCATTTCTGGTTTTGCAGTTCAAAAACATTTTAAGAAAATAAAAAGGATCCTTTCATTTTTCCTATTTTATCCATTGTAAACATAACGACAAACAAATACTTCTCTTATGGCCCCTTTTTACTCAATTATTTTTCATTTTCTTTATAAACAATTCACATGTTTCTTTCGCTTTTGTAAATAAAAGATTACAAAATGACCTAATATTTTAAAAAAAAATTGAATTATTGAAGAAATTTTAAATAACTTTTTATTTTTTATTATTTTTAATCAAATTTATATATTATTATTATTTTAAATCAAATACATAAATCTTTACTTACTATTAATTAATTGTTATTAGTTAAAACGTAACTTATCATTTATATAGGTACATGACAATTGCGTGTCATTGATATGAAAAATAAAAATATTATATGATTATGTTATTATGTTATATATGCATATTAAGTCATTATTTATTATGTCACATCAATATCATATAATATAAAATAACAAAAATGATAGTTTGGTTAACTTCTATTAGTCAATCAATAATTATAAAGAATTTATTTGATAAAAATTAATAATTTGATTGAATGTAATAAAAAATAAAATATTATTTAATTTTTTTATATAAATAATTCAAAAGTTTTTTTAAAATTATGTTGGTATGAAAATTGACTACCATTTTTCTTCTACATAGCAAGATATTGAAATCAAAGGCATGACTCTTGCCTAACCCTATTAAGTGCCGTCGGATCTCCATATGATCACTATGGCATGGAGAATATCTTAGCATTTAAAACTTATGCTTTTTAATCTTTGGACAAACGTCATGTTTGCATTGATGTTTAGTTTTCGTTTTCAATATTAAATAAAAATTTATATATTAACTAATAAATTAAATACTCGAATGTAAGTTAATTACTTAATTTATAACTTCAGTAATATTCTATAGGCATATATGAGCGTAGTTAACATATGGATAACAGATAATTAGCTTACAAGGCTCACAGTATCAAAGTATATGCAAATTATTCAAGCCTGTTTTTTTTTAAGTTAAAAAAAAAGGGAAAAGAATGTCTTTGCCAAATTAGATAAAAAGGTAAGGACTAAGGTGTAAGGACAATTATTCGTCTCTCTCTAATCAGCTGTATTATCCATAATCAAGCTCAAAGAGCAGTGAAATGGCCTATATATCATCATCTTAATGAAATAGGAATACCCTCAATAACTAATTAAGGGACTTAACTGAAACAAGGAAAAATTCCAACAAGCAATATTATCAATATTAACTCCTAAGATGAATGTCAATTTATGGCCAGAAGGTGCTTGAAGTTGCAGCAAGGTGTTACTGGGATTGGTGTGAATGCTCTGTTTTTATTCCTTTTGGTATTCTGGAGCGTTCCTCTTCTACTCCCGTTCTTAGGGAAGGTTCTTTGGTAAAGGTTTGACATTGCACAGGTCTCGAATGGGTGGGCTCCCTTCCTGCTGTGTATTTGGTGCAGGGGGAGGATGTCTAGCTTTTGGTTTGATTGTTTCTGTTGAATGCAGCTTGAATTGTTTTGGCATGCTGGCTTTTGTCTTGTCTAGGGAAAACGGAGTCTCCTCCATAAACAGGAGCTTTCCTTTCTTGTTCCCTGGTGATGTTTTTTGGAGGCAGTTGTCTCTCTTTTGGGGAATTCGTTCCCTGCTTCTCTTAATGAATATTCTCTTTTGCTTTTCAAAAAAAAAAAAAAAAAAAGATGAATGTCAATTTAACACTTTATTACATGTGAGTAAGCAGTCATTTGAGTTTTTTCAACATTGAATTAAAAGGTAGACACAATTTGAAATTTAATTCATCATATAACAACCACATGAATTCTACAAAAAAAAATAAAATGGTATAAGAACTACCGTTGGCATGATTGTTCATTTAATTATCATGTAAGTAGTTGAATAGTATTAATGTTATCAAGAACAACAACTCTTTAATTGATTGTTTCTTTATTATTAAGATCACAGTTTCAGCATCAAATTGAATATAATAAGTTTTAAGATTCAAAGGCATGAAGGTAAGATAGGAAATTCAACTCTTAGGACACTAAATTTGATTGGCTACACAGAATTATGATCTGTCTCATATAATCACTTCACTTGAACTAAAAACGAAGTCTAGTCCTCAGCTATCGTAATGACCCAAATTTCTTACGCCTAAGCTTCTCCACTGTAGTTTTCAGGCAAGATGCTGGCCACAAATTTACAGAACAAGCCTGTCTAGCTCAGTCGATAGAGCGCAAGGCTCTTAACCTTGAGGTCGTGGGTTCGAACCCCACGGTGGGCGGTGGTTCGTTTTTCTACTTTGCCATATATATTTTTTTCTTTCTCATGCAGCAGGCCCATTTTCCATCTTATAAATTATGGTTTATGTCCAGGCCCAAATTCCAAAAAGATGTTTTTTAGCACTTCATTAACTAATTCTGTAGAGTACATGGCATTAGGGCCTTAAACAATAGATATTGTCTTAATTTCACCCATTATTAGTAAAGTGAATACGAAAACTTATTGTTTACTCAGGAGGGATAGCAAAAACCAAAAACCAGCTCAATTCACCACTATAATTCATTTGGACCTTCTAAAAACAAAATTCGTGTAACTTCAACACTTGTTATTGTCTGAATACAAAAGAAACAGGAAAACTTACTTCCAAATGGTGGGCATCCTCGAGTTTGTGTAGGACTTTTTTGGTATAACACAACTCTGAGGATTGTCAGGATCATGACTCAAAGGATCTCTTTTGAATTCATTGCTGTTCCTCTTTCAACATCAACCAGATGTAGACATCCTTCGGAAGCTGCCGAAAGAGCAATAAATACATCAGGTAACACCTTATTCATATATGGTCATATTCCCCATGTGTCAACATCAACAGTTCAATAGTGACAAATTCGTGGTTGCTCAGAAATTAAAAAGGAATAAGATAAGCAACCATTTTCTCCCTCTCATAGACCACGGACCAAAACAAAAACTTCATATTCCAATCTCATCTACACCTATACAGTATGACTTTACACATTTATTTATAAAAAATAATTAATTTTACTTAATTTTTAAGTTTAAAATATATTTAAAATTAGTAAAATATTAATATACAAATATTTTTGTATTTTTTAATAATGGATGGATTCGGGATGGGGTGTGACTTAGATTTTACAAGTGTGAATTAAGTTCGGTGGGTCCTAGACACCTCTAGTGCTTTCTGTTCAAATTAGAAGAGGAAAATATTATCTTAATATATAATTGGGTATTGACTTTTGTATTTATAATTAAATACAAGATCAGTATAAAATGGTTAATTAATAAAAAAAATATGAATATCAAAATTATGTTTTTTGTATCTTGAAAATTCAGGTAAAATTATGTAATTAGTTTTTATACTTTATCAAAATGGTAGATTTAGTTCCTATATAATAATTTGTAAAAATTAAGTCTATATATTTTTTAAAATTGACAATATCAGTTTAATGTGTTAAAATTTTTTTATTATTTATATTGATATAAGACTTGATTATGTTAACATAATATTTTTTTTGTTAATGTGATATTAAATTTGATGACATGACAATAATAATACGATATTTTATTAACGATGTAATGATAGTGTCGACATGGCATGATCAAATACTAACATGACATTTCAAAAATACGAACAAATTTTTAGGATTTAAAGAAAGGGTGTTGTCAAACCAAAAAAATTGAATTCTGTACTCCATAAATTAAAGTTGTGAAATAGATAAAAAAAAATGCCATATCATCATCCATAGATCATCATATTCATGCTATTTTAGTAAAAAAATGTCATGTCAGCAAAAACAAAAAAAAATTAATATTATTAACAATTGAACTAGCATTGGTAATTTTAAAAAATATAACGATTTAATGTTTACAAATTATTACCTGGGGATTAAATCTACCATTTCACAAAAATATAAAGACTAATTGCATAATTTAACAAAAAATATAAAGTTTGTTTAAAATGAAGAGAACAATAAGAAATGTCCGTTAAATGGAGGTGGGTCAAGTCTCTAGATCTTAAGTTGACCCATCCAATTAAAATTTTAAAATATTTGAAAATATTTTTATATTAATATTTAATATTTTTAATATATTCTAAAATTAAAATTAATTAAAAATATATTTAAAAATATAATAATATTTCGAACCAGACCATATCAAATCTGAATCTAAAATACTTGTACAAGACCCGACTCGAAATGATCCAGGCCCATGGGTTTGGTGGGTTGCCGAACTCGCGGGTAGGTCCAAGAACAATGAATGATGATATTTCCCCTTTAATTTTCCATGGGACACATTGAAACCAATTTTACAGCTGATACATGGTTGGTTGTAAAGGTACCATCAAGTTGAGTTGAGTCACTCAGTGTTATGCTCGAGTCACAAGTTCGGTCGAGTTTTATTTTTTTCATTCTCGAATTTAATTTAAAAAATGATTGAGCTATTTTAGGTTTAATTATTATTAACTTATATCAAAATTTTAAAACTTAAATAGAGTTTGATAAAAAATTTAAATAAAAATAAAAAAATATATTTTATATGTATTTATGTATAATATTAAAAAATCTAAAAATTCACAAACTATACAAGACAGATTATTATCAAACTTGAATTCAATTCCACTCGTTATTTGAATAGCTTCAGCTCGAACTTAACCATGAATAAATTGAATATGAATACTCATCAAGTCAAATCCGAACAGTTCACAAATAGATCCAACCCACTATATCTCTAGCTCCTTCGTTGAAAGACATTGTTTTAATAAATTATGTCTTTCTTCCTTCTTCTTTTTTTGTCCTTCAATCATTTCTCTTCTTTGGTGTTTACCTTTAAGAAAAGAAAAAAAGAGACAGAAGAATGATCAAGGCCAAAGAGAAAATGCTAGCTGCATGAAATGTGTTAGTCATTAATTCCTTGAAGTTTAACTAGCAATATCCTCCATTTCTTGCCGACATCTCCCGATTGGTTGGAAAAATGTTAGTTAATCGATCATTACGTTGATGACGTTGATGTTTAAGTCAAATGAAAATCATTTTCTTACCTTTTTCCCAAGTATTTAATAATAATGCTACTTCGTATTTGAAATAATCAAAGTTTCTTTCACCATCTTCTCTCTCTTCCCATCCATTCTCAATTGAATTGTATAACAAACTATAAAAACTGAGTTGAGAGGTTCCTTCAAGTGTCACGTGGCACTCTATCAACCTCCCCAACCCAATTTAAGTGATATTATTTAGCTTATTTAGCGATTAATGAGATTAGGTTGAATGATATTATAAATTATTTTTTGCAGATAATGTTATCATCAACAACTAACGACAAACTTATTTATCCTATTGGTCTCAATCTAATATATATTATTCGTTCCTTCTAATATAATTTAATTGAAGATTTTTATGTCGATTAAGACAATAAATTCAAAATAATAAAATAATTTTTATGAGTATTGTGGTGTAGTGACGACATTCTTGGAGTATACTTGGATAACCCAAAATTATATGTATGTATATAACTTATTAACTAATCATCGTTTGAAATACCCCAGACTCCAATCGGAATCAACAGTGACATTAAATAATATTTAATTGAAGGTAGATAATACGGAAAAATCAGAAGAAGGAGAAAAAATAAAAATACAAACCTAGGAAATACGACGCTATTAATGGTGTCTTCAAGGAATCTCCCATTTTTGTTTGTTGGATGATGTCCTAAGTTAGGTTGCAGGGCTTCCATGCTCTGTGGGACACATCATTGTTTCGCTCCATATTTATTTATTTTTCTCCCTGAAGTTAAAATTTTGTCCCCCTTTGCTTTCTCCAGCTTGTAATGATAAAACCTAGATATATAGATAGATTATAGATCCACTTTATTGCTTGTATGGTGCACCAGTATGCAGCATCCAGCCTAAGGCATAATTGCACCCTTTATTTTTTAATTTTCTTAGAATAAATTGCAACATATACATATATATATATATATATATATATATATATATATATATATATATATATCATCTTCCTAAACAGGGGCGGTGGAGCTAGCCAAATTTTATTGAGGGGGCCAAACATAATTAAATAAGAGTTAAAAATTTTAAAATATTAATATGTTAAATTCAATCAATAATAAAAATATTGATAATAGAAATATGAAACTAAATATAAAACTATAATTTGTAAAATATAAATTGTTAAAAACGATATATAAGATTAATAATTTTTTCTTATATAATCAGAATTATTTAAATACTATATATTCAAGAGAATAACATTTTAACTAAACATAAAATGTAAAGCATATAAAAAAATATACTCAAGTTAATTTTTTCTTACATAATCAGGATTAATAAAAAAAATGATACGTTGATGAAATTTTAAGTAACAATGTAATATTACAATTTATATTTGAGAACTATATAATAATTTATTAATTTTTAAACATTTAAATGATAGAAAATAAGATTTATGTAACATAAAAAAAAAAATATGGTAAGTAGAAGGTAGATACTACATATTACATAACAAAAAAGAAAGAAAAAGAATATGGTTAATAGTTTGTAGAAATTTGAGAAAGAATATTTATAAAAACTTATAACATATGAACAAATAAAATAAAAATAAAAAATAATAATATAAATTAAAAAATTTAAAGTTGAATAAGATAAGTGAAATTATTTTATTATTTTTTATTTATATTAATTATTAAATAAATCATTATTTTGAGGAAGCTAGTAATAGAATATATAAAAAAATTTAAAAATTTTTATATGTTATGAAAAAAATTTTAAAAGTTTTGGGGGGGCCATCACATAAGGAGGCTCCGCCCCTGTTCCTAAGCATATGAGATTTCAAGTTTTACATATGCATAAACCTTCAAGACCTGTTTTTCTTGCGTCCCTTTTCACTAAGGCATCCTATCTAGTTCAGTTTTGAAACAACTTGAAGGAAAAGGAATACGAAGGAGCAATTCAATAAAAACAGCTAGCCATGCCCCCTGCCATGCATTTTTGTTACTCAAAGCCTCCAATACTCGATTTCTTGCTTGCCTTCCACAAATGCAAAGTAATCGAGATGATTAAGCAACATGCATGTGCTAAGGAACCTTTGGTTCAGTGTATTTGCTTTCAGTAAAGAGAGAATAGACTGAGAGACGTGAGAAAAAGAACAAGTTTCTACTCCCAAAGTGGCAACGAATATATCCTAAAGCTCTCTAACAGGCATGCATGCCCTTTAGACATCATTCACATCTTATATTTTTGCATTGCTTATAAGTTAAAATTTACAATAACGGGATTAACTTGAAGTTCTAAAAGGAAGTTTGTAAATTTGTAGCCAAAGGAAGACCTGGTCATTGTTACACGAAACAAAAGGCATGGTCAGAGAAAGCTCACTTGCGCCAACCCGAAAGACTTTTGCTTCTTTTGGATTTTCATGTCTAACCTACTCTTTAGTCAAAAGAAAAGCAGGCAGAAAAAGGGTGTGGGAGAGATTGGAGAGCTTTTGAAACTTTTTTGCTATGGGTTATCAAGAAAACAAAGTTTGATTGGCTACGTACGTCGAGGATTTTGAAGGAGATTCTATTAATAATTGAGCAAAGCATAGTTTGAAATCTGTGGCTTATTGGGGTTCTAATTCTGACGGATAACTACTACTATTCTTTCTTTAATGAAAGAGTATATACTAACATCTAACTTCGCTTTTTCCGTACATATATAGCCACGCCCCTCGCCCGCCATTCATTTTAAACATATAGCACTAATATTATATATATTGTCTTGTTAAACCAAGGCTTCCTTTTCTTTTGGTGGATTTGCCAACTCTGGATTCAAAGTTTTTGAATGGATAAACATCTAATTACATATTCTGGCTGAAGATTTGAAATTCATAATTTAATTTAAACACAAAATTTCAATTTTTTTGTTTTAGTTTGGATGCTTTGGATTCAGAATTTGAAATTAAATTATAATTGATTTTGTCACGATACCTAAAAAATTAAAAAAATGATGTTAATTGAGGTGAAGAATTTGAATTTGTTGAAATTTAAATGTTATCCAAAGAAGTAATTTAAAATTTAAAATCTAAATTCCAATTCTTATATAACAAGTTTAACTTAATCGATATTATCTTTCTGTATTTTCCTCTTAAACTTTTCATATGTTTAGATTATGGATGATTGGGAACAAAATGCACTAACTTTGATATGAAATGAGAATCATGATCAATGGGGTATCCGATTAGGGAAGGAGGAGGGGGTGAGGCTGAGTCGTTCACCGCACGTGAAACGTAGCGAAAAGGTGGTCCACGAAAATGATTTGGTTTGGAGTGGTGAAGGGCATCAATGGCTACAATTCCTTGAATGCTCACATGGTGGGGGTGGAGGAGAAAAGCGAAAATGATGTACATTTCCCCGACTTTGCCAAACAGCAAGCAAAAGCATATCATACTCTTAGTCCCAAAACACAAATGATATTGTATATGCTAATCAAATCAGGAAGAAAATCAATACAAATATAGCATGTAGGATTTAGCACAATCCAAAAGAATATGGCATCAAATTCTTGAAAGCTGGAAACAAAAAAAAAAAAAAAAGCAAATGAAAAAAGGGCTTGATGCTTGGCACTTGGGAGGCTTTGACTTTATTGTAACCTGTATTAATTAAAAAGTTCACGAGTGAGTAGCTTGTGAGGAATGTCAAATGTGGAAGCTACTAGCTAGTTGTAAATATGATGACAAGGGAAGTGGTGGGTGGTTTACATTCAACACAATTTACTCCAGATATTTCTTCACATTCTCAAAATTAGTTAATTTTTTTTCTTATTTTTACTTATAATGCTAGTTTTATATTAAGGTAAAATTATACTTTTGTAATAAAACTTTATGAGAATTAAATTGATAAGAAAATTTTAATTTAACGAACCACTTTAACTTGCAAATAACAATTTGAAATCTTTTTCTCTTGAGAGTAACACATCAAAAGCTTTAACATGGTAGTTATTAGTTGTGGATATATTAAGTTTCATAATTGATGAATCCATTCCATTGTGGAATTATTAAATGGTATAAAGTTTTACGGTTTTGAACCTAATCAAGCAACTTCACATTAGTACAATTTTTAATCCTTTTATAGCAAATTTCAAGTCCATTATGATAGCCAATTTGAGGTAAGAAATTAATTAAAATGACTCTCTCGGGACATGAGAATTTCAAGTTGTTTACAAAAAGTATAAAACGAAAGAGTAGATTTGAATTTTACGAGTCAATTGCTTTTAAAAAATAAATAAGTTCTAAAAGTATAATTAATTTAAAAATAAATTGTAAACTAGTTGAAGTTTAAACATACGCTCGAGGAAGACATTAATGGATTATTATCCAAATTAGGAATATTTGAAAGAGTGCTTACTACTTGACAGGGCTGATTACCTCTTTGTGAAGTTTATTAGAAGTTTTGTACTAATCATTATCATTTTTTATATTTGAAAATAATACTTAGGCCGTGACACTTAGATTCGAATTTTTAAATTCAATTAGACTGTTTAAGAATGGTATAAAGGCTATGGATTTATATTTAGCCAAGCTTACATAAAACTTTAGAAGGTTGCAGTTTAAGATTTCAAATTAAAACTACTATTACTTAGAGTCGGTGTCTATCAAATTCAACCAAATTAAACAAAAAAATAAATATAAAACTCATTCTCTTTCCAAATCTAGAATTGTTTATGTCCTTCAATTTTAAAACCTAAATTTATCCAAATTCAATTGGTTTAAATTAAATTACGTGAAATCTAAAAATATAAAATTCAAATGTAAATACATTTGAAATAAATGATATGGTATTAGTAACGTATCGGATACAGGCTAAATCGGTTAAATATCTCAATTGAACTGACACCTAGCGGTAAAATTGAGAGCACATGCTAGGCATTTAAAAAGCCAAAAAAAAGAAAAAGAAAAAGAAGGAATGAATTCACAGAGGGCGGTACAAGATTCAAATATCAGTAGAACTACAAGTGGAGAAAGGAAGTCGACGGTTATAATTATACCAGCGCAGCGTGGGAGGTTGTCCATATCCCTTTTTTTGGGGTTTTTTAAAATGTTTCCTTTGTTTTAAAACTCAAGTAGAGTAGCTGCTACTCCTACTCTTTCCCACTACATATTTAAGCAATCCCAAAAAATTAAAACTAAAAAAGGAAAAGAAAGAAGGGAGAGATCAAAGCAAAAGGTGCAAACGAACAGAAAGTTCCAGATCAACGGCAGGGAGGGTTCGGGGCAGGACACGTTCGTCATTTCTCTTTTTTATTTGGCTCTGTCTTTCTCTCAGATCCTGTTTCCTTCATTCATTCTCTTCACTCTCTCAAGGCTCAAAAAACAGTGCCTTCCTTTTTTTTTTTTGGTTTTTGATTGTTGTTGCAGAGGACGAGTAAGAATAGAGGAATCGAGGGCTCTCTTTTTTGATTTTATTTAATTAGTAGCATTTTTTTGGTAGTTTTGAGAGTGGAATTAGAGATAACCAAGAAAAATGGAGAGGAGCACTCCAGTGAGGAAACCACACACTTCCACCGCAGATCTGCTCACTTGGTCCGAGACTCCTCACTCCGATTCCCCTGCCTCCGCCACTCGCTCCACCCGCCCGCACCAGGTAGTACTTTTTTTAAAACAAAACAAAAAACCTTTTTGCTGGTGAATTAGTGTTTTTGATTGATATATTTTTTTATTAATGGTAGCCGTCGGATGGGATCAGAAAAGTGGTGTTTGGAGGCCAAGTCACGGATGAAGAATTTGAAAGCTTAAACAAACGGTGAGATCTGCTTCCGCCTTCTCCCTCTCCAAAAAAAAAAAGAAAAAAAAACCTTCATTTTTTCTTTTAAAACTATATGAAATCTTTTTAGCTCTACGTTTTTTATTTGTTTTTTGCGCCAAATAAATGCACTCTCAAAAACGTGGAGGTATTGCTATAATTTCGCTCTATTGTCTTTTTATTTTTTTTATTTATTGTTTCTGCTATTTTCTCTCTCTTTATTATCTAAAATATTTTTTTTGAAAAATTTGACTTCAAATCTGCGCTTAATTCAAATTCCTCAACTTTGATCTGTTCAATTATTCATGGTTAGTTTCCTTAATAGCTGTAATTTATCAACTGTTTATTGGTGATCCTTCGGATCTCCGTTCTGATCTAACAGTATCAACCGTTGAAGGAGATCTAACTGTACCGACTGTAACTATTTCTAACGTACCGTATCAATCATGTCTTTTGAATTGGATAAAAGTTTCTTACTGCTCGGAATTCGTAGTTCTTATGCTTTGCAAGGTTGGATAATTTAATGTACATCTGCAACTCAGTTAAAAAATTGCTTTTTCGTTAGCAATGAAATGTCTGAAAATTATCTTATTTTACATTCTCCAAACTCAAAGTAAAAGTCAGTAAGGCTGTTTGATCCATTCCATCTCTGTCATTCAGGGGATTTGTTAGGATAAGTCGATTAAGGCTGGAAGAAGGATGAGAGGGGTTTTTCGCTTTAAGCTGTAATAGAATGAGAAAATGAATATGTGCCTTGATCAATTTTGCATCGTCTACACATTTGGTTTATGCTGTTTATCTAAGTGCCTCTGGAACTGTCATCTGTTGCAATTTCCAGGAAACCTTGTTCTGGATATAAAATGAAGGAGATGACTGGTAGTGGCATTTTTGCAGCCAATGGAGAAAATGATGAGTCAGAACCAGGCAGTGCCAATCCCACTCCAAACAACAAAACAGGACTACGAATGTACCAGGTATGCTCTCATCTCATTCATATTTCAATTTTGTTATGAGGATACAGATATCTGTAATTAATAACTATGTTTTTGGAACAAATTATATTAGTCTCAAGTAATGTTTCATAACATATTTTCATGTTTGGCACCGTTAGCAAGCACTTGCTGGAATCAGTCACATCTCATTTGCTGAGGAAGAGAGTATTTCCCCCAAAAAGCCAATAACTCTTCCTGAGGTGGCGAAGCAGCGTGAGCTAAGTGGAACACTAGAAAGTGAGGCAGATGCAAAGTTGAAGAAGCAGCTTTCTGATGCTAAGTGCAAGGAGCTTAGTGGACATGACATCTTTGCAGCCCCACCTGAAATTTTGCCAAGGCCGACAACTGTACGTGCATTGGCATTGAAGGACAATTTTGATATGGGAGAACCTGATACACATAATGTAAGTACATGTTAAAACTTGTAACTTACTGAGTTTTGTCGCTGCATGAATAAATTGTGCTGTTGGGACAATGGTATACATTTTCTTTTGAGATTTTCTGCAAAGGCTTGTGATTGTGGGCAGAACAGCAAATATATACATAAAATTGTTTTAAAAGTGAAAAGAAAGGGAAATAGCTTGAAAAGCAAAAACTGTGCCATATAGAGGTTAGGTTTAGATCACTTTTGCAACTTATTGCACATAAGATAGTTAGAAATCATATGATCATGCTTTGCGAAAAAGGTTTATAGATATACTAATTACATTTCTGTGCTTTAATTTCACTTATATAGAGGCTGGGAATTATAGCTTCCTATGTTCCTAGCTGAGGTTTGCCTTTTACAATTGTTAAGTACTCAAGTTTGCCATTTAGTGTCATATGCATCATTAGTTAAATTTGAATATCCAACTGGTTGTTGAACTTGGATGTTGTTTTGTAGCCTGCTGGAGGTAGCATTTCAAGTGAGGAGGCTGCGCTTAAGACAGCAAAGAAAATTTATAACCAGAAATTTGCTGAGCTTTCTGGAAATGACATATTTAAGGGTGATGTTCCTCCAAGTTCTGCTGAGAAACCACTCAGCGTGGCAAAGCTGCGGGAGATGAGTGGCAGCAACATCTTTGCTGATGGGAAGGTAGAGGCGCGAGACTACCTTGGTGGTGTACGCAAACCCCCTGGTGGAGAAAGCAGCATTGCTTTGGTTTAACATCTTAGTTCTAACTCTGTCATTTTGCTCGGCCGTGTCTGGTGTTTTCTGTTATCTTTAGTGGGGGTGTGATTATATTATTTGACCTTTTCATTGTGGGTTTTGGGAATTATGTTTTAGGTTTAACATGTCAACTTGAGCTATGGGCCTATGCTAATTGCTTTGTTTGTCCATAATCTTGTGTTTCTCTGTCCTGTCTTAGTGAAGGTCTTGGGCTGTTCAGATTTAATTTTATTTTTTAGTGCTACATTGATTATCATTATATCGTTTGTGTGAGTTCTTTAATTGACCTACATGCTTGGACTTATTTTGGTATGCTCTTGATTGAACTTCCGTTTCAATGAATTGACCAACAAAACATCTTAGGTTCAAATCTGAGGGTCACTTTTTTTCTGGGCACAGTATTTCGGAAGAGCTATGGAGTTATATTGGCATCTTACGATTGTCCGAATTCTCGGGCTAAATTGGCATTGGTGTTCAGTATTCTAATTTGGCTATGGCTATATATATATATATGTTTCTGGAATAGAAAATGTTTTGATCACTTGCAGTCATTTTATTTCTGCCCTTTAACCGAGATGGAAAGAATGGGAGATGGTAAGTGGCTTGGTGAGAGTGGTGGCTGGACCTGAGTGCCCATATCATTGTCTGACAATCAGCCGTTGGTTTGGCAAATGTAATTTGCCATTTAAGGAGTGCATGAGAATGGTTTTCCTGTTCCTTCTTTTTGGCCAGGCATTAGCAGGACAAGGGCCGCGTTTTTTGTCGATATTTTCTTCTTGGTCACTGCCACCCTGTTTACGTGCTTTTGGGCAAATGCATGGTACAAGCCAGTGCAAGAACGGCGAACAATTTCAGTAACAGACTGCAAGTCTTTAATTTGGTTAATGCTCTTTTGCCTTTTCCTTTCTTTTTTTTTTTTTTTATAATGAAGTAATAAAATAACAAGTTAAACCATAGGTTATTAAAACCGGTCCGAAGTGGCAGTTGAACCGGTGATCCGGTCACAGGATTGGTACGGCTTTTATGTTTGATGGTGTAAGCTGTCAGCAAATGACCTGATCAAATTCGATCAAATTTGCGGGTTTTTTTTTATTTTTTATTAATTTGGTATGGATCCAAACGTTTAAATCGACTCATATTTATTATATTAAATTAAAATTACTTAAATGTCATTAATAGAATTGAAGTAAACTCATATTAAAAAATTATATTAAATTAAAGTAACTTAAATATTATTAATAAGATTTAAGCCTTGATCTCCATAAAAACAAAAAAATTGTAAACATTAAGTCAGATATTACATTTTAAAGCATTTTATTATTTACATGCATAAGTAAATATGATATATAAAAATATATTTAAACAAAAAATTAAATACGTGATTTAACTATTAAAATAATAGAACTGTCCGCTTTAGTGATCCGATACTCTCTTTGGATTACTTGCTAATCAGGTTTTGATAACTATAAACTAATTGATTAAAAAATGAACAAATAATTAAAATATAATATCAATTATTTGTTTAAAATACAATAAATTTTATTTGTTTTTTGTATTTTTTTTTCTGTTTTTGTTTTTGCATTTTTCTATCTTGAAAGCAAAAGAGCAATAACAAAAACACTAAAGAGACGGAGCTAAACGATTTTGCTGCAACTTAACATTTCAATCCAATGCCTGGTTTTGCGTTTGTATCTGTAGCTTTTTGCTTCTGACTCGAAAGCTTTCGCTCCTCAAATTTCCTTAATGAAAGAAAATCCAAAAGATTGATTTGGTTTTTGACGAGATCGTCGTGGCCCAGTATCCGCATCTGCTTAGAGGTAATCCCACTGCCTTAATGTTTTCGAGAAACAAAGCATATGTTTCCCCATTTCGTGAAAAAAGGTGCAGTGTGTGAAAGAAAGTAGCTGAAGCAATGAATGTTGTTGGTATCTGGCCTTTTAGTCCGGGTATTGCTATGCCTAAACAGTAACATTGGAAACTTGGACGTAGCTCTCAACCGTGAAATGGACTGTTTGTATTTTCTTGGGCAACAAGAGATATTCACTCTCTTCTTGGCTCATTCATCAACTTAACATACTACACTATTTTACTCTCCTTTATCCTTTCTCTTAATTAGAATCGTTCTGAGTTGTTAGTTATTTGGTGGGATTAGCTTCACCGTAGATATCCAAGGTGTAACCTTTATGATCGAAGCATCTCTATTCCTTAGCCATTGGATTTTGCAACAGCAGAGAATGTCGTAACATTGCATCAGATCCAATGGCCGCAAAATTGTTTATTCCTTGTTTTCACCAAGGAAACTAAATACTTACTACTTTTATTATAAAAATTTAGGTCAAGTAAGCAACTACTGAGAGAGAAAAACAAGGAGCATTTATTGCTAAAGAGGTTAGCATTCTGTTTTGGCTATCTAGATAATTATAACTACAAAAAATTAAAAAAAGAAGAAGCAAAAGCAACTTATTTTTTATGCCAACTAACATCATCTCAACAGAAGAATAAAGAAAAATAAAAAAGCTCTAATTTAACGTTTCCAAGTAAGATCCTCTCTCTCTCTCGCTCTCTCTTTCTCTCTCTTTCTGTGCTTTTTTATTTTCACACTGTGTAGTGCCGGTTCACTTCACTGCAATGGCGTGAAATTAAACCATTGCCTGTCCGTACACCATCCTTTTTTGTAACCGTCAAGATACAGAAAATCCCATCGTTTCTTTTCTTTCTTTCTTTCTCTCTTTAAGAAAACCCCAAAACCAATATCACCAAAGAGCAATCTTCAACTGAAAAGGAAACGTTTTTTTAATTTCCATTGTGAGCTTTCTGTATTCTTTCTCTTCATCGACTTTGTTTTGGGTTTTGGGTTTTAACATTGGTTTTGTGTTTTCTTATAAAAATATTCTCTTTGTCTCTATAAAGCTTTGTTTTTTTTTTTTTAGTTTTTCGTGAGGATGTTTAAACTGGGTGAGAATAAGGAGAAGATGATGATGATAAGGGACATGAAGAGAAATAGTGAACTTGAAACTTTATTGAATGAGATCCCTCAAGCTCCTGCGTTTCTCAATCTTCAACACCATTCACAAATGAGCAGAGTTTCTCCTTCTCCTTCAAGCTCTTTCTCTAATGGGTTTTCTTCTCCTGAAGAAAGTTCACCGTTTGAAGAACAACAGCACCAACAACAACACAAGTTTCATCTTAGTGGACTCTGGTTGGATTCTAAATCATCACCTGATTCTCATTATAGAAATAAGAATGTCAATGAAAAAAAGTTGGTCGATGATGGTTTTGGTTTGTGTGAGAATCTATATCAAATGCATATTAGAGATGAAGAAAGAGAAAGAGATATTTCTGGTCAAATGAGGAGATTTGAGAGGGACCCAGACGATTTTGGCTTTAGTTTTGGTGATGTTTCTTCTTATAATGTGGAAAAATATGGTTCATATGAAGGTTTTAACAAAGAGTTTCAATCTTCTCCACAACAGGTTTCTTTGTGTTTTGATGGCGATGACCTCAGGTCCACATTGCTTGGTTTGCAGGGTGGATATGAAAAGGGTGATTCATTGGGGTCTTACACTAGTAGTTACAATCAGTCGAATGGTTTGTCTTCAAAATCTAGTTGGCAAAATAACCCAAGAAACTATCTTTTGGAGCAGAGAGTCGACCAGGTTACGAGTATGGATAATAGGGGAGTTCTGTTACAGAATGCTTTCAGTACGAGGCCCTGCCTTGATAATCCTTTTGTTTGCTCACAGCAATGTCGAATGGATGGTAATGTAGGTAGAGCTGCCATTGATTCTTTGAGTTCTCCCAGGTTCTTGCACAGTAAGATTCCTGTTGAAGAGAATGTAGAGGATAGTGTCATCATTCAAGGAAAGGATTTGAAGTATGGTATTACGAACAAGGTACATGATTCATTTAAGTGTCATAAGAAAAAGTCTCTCAAAGAGATTGCAATGCAAAACCTCCAAGAGAAAAGCTCTAAGCTTGGTAAAATTCTTGGAGAAAATGTGACACTGATGCCAAGTCCGTATTCCTTGGCTGAGTTTCAAGGTTGTATATTTTACATGGCTAAGGACCAGAATGGTTGTCGGTTCTTACAAAGGATATTTGATGAAGGAAGCTGCTTAGATGTGCAAATAATATTCAATGAGATTAATGATAACATTGTTGAACTTATGATGGATCCCTTTGGAAACTACCTTGTGCAAAAGTTGCTTGATGTATGTACTGAAGAACAAAGACTGCAGATTGTGCTCATGGTGACCAAAGAAGCAGGGCAGCTTGTGAGGATTTCCTTAAACACATATGGGTAATTGGTCATTTATCATTTAATTCTTCTTTCTCATTTACTTTAGTGACATTCTTTGTGTTTTTGTACTCTTCCTATATTTGTTGCTAAGTGAATTTAATTCTATATTACAGTACACGTGTCGTACAGAAGCTGATTGAGACTCTCAAATCCAGACAACAGATTTCTCTTGTTAAATCTGCTCTTAAACCTGGAATTCTTGATCTTATCAAAGATCTCAATGGAAATCATGTGCTGCAGCGCTGCTTGCAATGCCTTGACAATGAAGATAATAAGGTACAATGATGAGGGTGAATTAACTTCTGAGGTTCTATACTTGTTCCCACAAATAGGCCTAATCATGCACATTCTATGTTTTTTAATATTATTGGGTTACTTAGAATCATAGTTTTCTCTAACATGAAGCATTTTTGTGTGTGATTTACTAATATCTGTTAAATAAGTGAAGTTCATTTATAATACCATCATCACTTAGCTTTTGTTGATAACTCAATTTTCAACTCTGCATATTTTGCATTCTATAATTTACATCTATCGCAACATAAATCTAATGCATTGCATTTCTTGATGTTTGCTTGTCCATTTTCTTCTTTGAGTAGTATGTTGTAGATTAATAAATCAACAGGAACTGGTTTAAAAAATTTTGGCCAGCAACTACAGAGTCTCATTTCATCATGTCAACCTACTACAGGGGATATCTCTAGTTTATTATTTGGACAGATTTCATTTCTGTTTTATATACCAAGTTAGTAATTTCATTTCCAACTGCAGTTTTTAAGAATCAAACTGGATGCCTTATGGAGTAATAATGCATTTTCATTGGTTTGACTGTGCTTGAATGCGTCAGTTGTGTGTTGTCTCTTGATCTTCATATGTCTTGTTTCCATCAGATTTCATCTTGACAAGGGTTACTCAAGTCTTCTAAAGAAAATAAGATAGTTATCTTGGAGGTCTTTTTCCTATGGCCTAGGCACTCAATTTTGTCTCTGATTAACAATTGAGGGCATACATTGGTTTGATGCAATACATGATCTGAAGATTAGAGGCCACAACAATTTTTCTCATTTGTTTGAACGTATTTCTCCTCTTGGTCAGTGCAGGGTAGCTTCTGTGTGTGTTTGTTTCGAGACATTGTAGTTAAATTTATCTCATTGTCTGGTAGGTGTGCCTTGTAAACAGGTAGTACACATGGTATTAGCATAATGCCTGGTGCATCACAAGCAACTGGCACAAATGCAAGGAGCCAGTTTGAAGGAATCCATTCCATTTTTCTGGATATTTATTAATAGGAACATTGTTTCTATGGGATGAACCAACCTATAACAGGCAGTAATAGGATGTAAGATTCAGAATAATTAAAGCAACACGTAATTTTGAAGATCGCTTAGTCAGTTGGGAGAACCTCTATTGGCTTGCAATTTTGCATAATTGGTCTTATGTTGAGTCATGAACTCAGATCCAATGTCTACTTCGTCTTCCCCTTTTATTTTCTATGATGTTGATCTCAATCTAGTATGTGGCTTTGATTCACCTCAATAATAAGGTTTGATTAAAATGGCTTGCAGTTACCTGATTTATTGTGAGCTCTCTGATAGTTTTATCCTTATCTTCTAGTGTGCCATTCCTATGTAGAATTCTGCCAGAAGTATACTTCTTATTCAAACTGTAGTTTGCAAGCTTTGGTGCATTTCCTGTGTTAAGAAATTCTGTCTCTACTTTGGTGTTATGCATTTTCATATGACCTAATATATACATTTTTAGTCAAGTTTGATTCTTAAACTTTTTCGGTCCTTTGTTTCTGTTAATTACCAATGCAGATTATTTTTGATGCTGCCGCAAAATTTTGCGTAGATATTGCTACTCATCGTCATGGATGCTGTGTGTTGCAACGCTGCATTGCTCATTCCAATGGGCAACATCGAGATAAGCTAATTACCCAAATTTCCAGAAATGGGCTTCTTCTGGCACAAGATCCTTTTGGGTAATAAGCTTACATTGTTTGTTTCGTTTCTTCTTAGTTTGCTGACAAATAAGATTCTCTCATTGCTGGTTCTGGTGACTAATTTAGCTTATAAATTTACTTCAATCAAGCTCAATGAGTAAACTAGGGTCAAGCTTAATGAAAACTCAGTCTACTTAGGTTTATATGATTGTTGTGCTAATGAATTTTATCATCATAAAAAAACCAGTTGCTTTATTATGTCATTATATAATGTTTTATGATAATGAATTTATCATCAAAAGCTAGTACTCGAATCTCATGTAAAAATTCATGTATGCAAAATTGATGGCTTTTCATTGCAGTCAATAATCTCTCTAAATTTGTACTCCCAGATAGAATAACAATCTTTCTTCATAGAACGGGGAGATGATTCACATCTTTCCTTAGAGTGAGGGTACATCCTTTGGGCTCGGATTGTCTATTCAGATCAGGTTTCTGAGAGTCATAGATCCATTTGATAAACATAATCCTTCAGTCATTTCTGTTTTTTCTTCATTATGTCAGATAAGCATGGTATATATATACTCACTTTGTATTGAGGATTCATATGACAAGCTAACCTCTTGAATTCAAAGTGATGCCTGACATGCTTTCATGTTTCACAAACTTATTGGTAATTACATGATATTTACACCAGATTTATCTAATATTGATGAATATGTTACGTCTGGAATTTTAGCATGCTTATAATTAGTTAGCTATGAATAAAAATGCAGTCTGTGCTTTATGGTGCAGATTTTGTGTCATATCTGAGCATATTATTTCATGATATGAGGCAGATTTTGCATTATCTACGATTAGATATTCCCTCATGTCATTGTTTGTCTTGTTTTCTGTAACATTCATATCAAGTACCTAAAAGGCAAAGTCCCTTCAATAAGAACTCTGCTACATGAGAAATAGACACTGTGAAACATATATGATCGCTTATCTCTAGTAAAATTAATTTGGCTGAAAACATGAATGATTAAGGAGGATAATAGTTCTTTAACTTCATTTTCTCAGAAGTCTTTCCCATTTTGTTGTTTGATGTCGTTCCCCCCAACCCAAAACTGCTTTTTGATCATGGATTTATACTGTAATTCGTTTTGCACTCTGGTTTGTAATCTTCTTTTTGCTTGTGAAACAGAAATTATGTTGTTCAATACATTATAGAGTTAAAGGTTCCCTCTGCCATTGGGAACTTGCTTTCTCAGTTCAAAGGGCACTATGTTCAGCTCTCAATGCAGAAATTTAGCAGTCATGTGGTTGAAAAATGCCTCAAGCATTTTTCAGAAAGTCGGTCACAAATCATCCGTGAGTTAATCTCTGTTGGCCACTTTGAACATTTATTGCAAGATCCATTTGCCAACTATGTCATTCAATCTGCTTTAGCAGTAACCAAGGTATGGGAACTTGTCATTTCTTATTTGCTTTGATAGTATTTGTGCAAATGTGAATGAAATCTCTCATAGTATTCCCTTTAGTCTCTTGTCTATGTAGCTCTATGTGAAGATGTGTGATTCTCATCATGTAAAACATTTTGTCTCAAGCAGGGTCCTCTTCATGCTTCTCTAGTTGAAGCTGTCAGACCCCACACGATCTTGCGTACCAGTCCATATTGCAAGAGAATTTTCTCACGGAACCTCCTTAAAAAATGATGGAGTCAATTTGCCGGTGTTGTTGTGCTTCCAAAGTTGCTAGCTGTTCATTACAAATAAGCAATCATGTCCTTGGATTACTAGATATAGAATGTACATGGAATTCTGATGCTGCTGTCCTGATGGAAGGCTTACAGCTTCAGATGAGTGGTTGACTTTCGTGACTCTCCAGGACGTAGAAGAAAATTTTGCTTCTAGTTGTTAATTATGTAGTAGCAACTTGTATTATTCTGTTGTCTTCTTGTTGTCTTGTCGATCCAAACTTTGGATGTATGATATTTTATTACGTTTAAGATTGTGAATTTCTGCGCAAAGCTGATGCCTGAATTTCCTTTTAGGTTGCATTTTTACTTCATTTCTGAAAATGAAGATATACTTAAATAGCTTCTTTGTGGGAGCTTGCTTAATTGCATGTAGATGTCAAAGTACCTAGAACAAAAATTCTTTTGAGAAAACAGATATGCGGATGAAAGATAAAATCTTTAGCACTGAGCATTTCATAAACCTTTTGAGGGTTCACTAGAGGGCACTGACATGTTTGTGAAGGTTTAAACTCTGATCGTTCATCACTAATTCAGATCAGCTAGCATCACATTTGTTGACTGAACATCACCGTATAATACCCATCAAGAGTTGACCTGATATATTTAATCAAATTAGTAGGGTCAAACTTTCATTTGCTAAAACTGTCATTTCTCACTTCTGCTATAAAAAGCTTTAAAGTTTCAATTTGATAAAAAAAAGCTAGAAACATCAGCTACTGTATATATGTGATGCTTCAATGCCATGGTGATTATCTCAAGCATCTAAATCACCAGCATTATTGCATGATGTCGGAACAAGAATAACTAATGCTGACCAATACCTGCTTCTTACTGATATATGACAGGATCAACAACCATACAGAAAATTCTTTAAGCTTAAACATATGCCTGCATACAGTTTTAGGTTCACATAGATAAAAGCCTCAAATACCATAAGACTGACAGTACCACATAGAAAAACAGCATAACAACACACCAGACAAGACCATAAAAGTTCGGTCCTAGGCATATTACTCAACAGAAAATCGTTCTCATGATAACAGCTCAAGCCTCCACATGTCCTGCGAGTGCCAGAAGCATTTTTTCATAGTCTCCATGAGTGTCCTTGGCAATAGCACGATCCAGTGGGACACTGTTCCTTCGCTGGTACTCATCTGCTATGATCTTTAGATCAACCTCAGCCCTAGTGGTAACAACCCTTGTAAGAGCTCCTTCATCTGTTCCTCGTCTGTTAATCGCCAGACGAAGAACCTTCTCAAAATAACTCTCAGGGCGGACCAAGCACTTCACTGTGGCCCTGAGTAGTGCAAGGAACTCATCCTTAGGGTCAGCCTTCAAGTCCTGCAATAGGAGAGTCAAGTCCAAAGAAAGTCTATCAGAGGACAGGATATCTCAAGCATATGAAAGAGCCAATTCTGGAGGGCATAACTAGCCTAAAGCCAAAAGCCTTGAAAAACCATATGGAAAGATAAAAAAAGTCCTCAGTAGAGGCAGAAGGGAGCTGGGGGCACAGGAAGCACAATCTCAGACAAACTTTGTATACCTTGTTTAGATCATTTCCATATTCATTCTTGTAGCGATTCAGAGTTGCATTGATCTGTGCCTTGCTTCTTGTAGCCAAAACCCTGATGAGATCGTCATCATTGTAAGCTTTGTTTGAAATTTTCTCATGGAGTAACTTGGCCTCTGATTTTGCCAGTGTCATGTTCACCTCATCTCCCTCGTATCGGTATGAGCACACAAGAGGTAGGAGAAGCTGGCAGGAATAAATACACATAAATAAGAAGTCATTCACGACAGAAAACAAACAAAAGGCTTCATTGACCCACCGATATAGTAATAAACAAGGACAGAGTACAAATCTCCGCTGAGTGTTTTTATAAATAACTTAAGCATTCCTCTAATCAATCCATGGTTGGGTTATGTATTATTTTCCCATTAAAGCTGCTTTTACTTGGTTGTGACATACCATGGACTGGAGGCCTGTTCTGACCCATGTAGGTATGGGGTTAAACAACAAACAACACATTCCTGTTGACAAACTTATTTTCCCTCAATGTTGCAAACCAAGCAGTAACTATTTAACAGTGCATATATGCCAGCTCTTATTTCAAAAGTTTCCCCAGAGCCTTCTTCAGGTAAAAAGAAGAAATTGAAATTTTTATAGGCATAAGTGATATTTGGTGAATGGAAAAAAAAAAGTGTGATAACAATCTGCTGTACTTAAGCAAAAATTTTCCTGAAGAGACTATATTTCAAAGTATGGATGTTTTATCACAATGCTAATAGTCTAATAGATGTACCTTTCGGAAGTCACCAGTTGTGTGATGAGCAACATCCTCTTCAAGTGATTTCTTATAACGAGCATGATAAGCCTGCCTTGCATGAAGTAGTTGGTTAGCAGACCTTGTGCAGGCTATTTCCATAAGAACCTGATTGCTTGAAGTCCATCTTTTGGTTGCTTCATTAGCCAAAAATGCATCGCGTTCAGCAGGATCAAGAGTCCAAACCAGTACCACCCTCTGACAGATAAGAATTTTGAAAGCAGACACATTATTCATCATTCCAGTCCAGGCAATAAAATAAGTATGTACAGTATTCTCTAACAGTGAATAAAGCAAGTGCTTTCACAAACCGACCTCAAAGTCATCTGAGAGTTCCTTGTCCAGTGCCTTGAGGAGATCTTCTCCATATGTTTCAGCATAAGTTTGCCTAATCAACTTCCTTTGCTCAGCATTTCTGTGACCCAATATAGCTATAATTAAGCCCTCATTAGTTCCCCATCCTGCAATAAACATCAATCAAAATAGCTTTAAATCAAGATATCGGGAAACTGATGCATGAAAAGACATCTAAATATTTATGATCAAAATAAAATGTGACTATCAAAACCATGCTCCATTACATTTGTTCGTTCGACAAGCTATTGTACAATGCGGTAGCTTTCATTAAAAATCTAACTTAGAGGCTCCAGGCAAATAGCCAAAATTTCAATGTGGTAGCTTCATATCAAACGAACTTACTGATAAAGAGCTCCAAAAACCTATTGTTCACAGAAAAAATTCCATATTGACACCTGGATTACAAAATCAATATGAATATAATCCTGATCCAGTTTTTAACTCTTTTTCTGTTTGATCTTTGAAAGTCCAAGTGAACATTATCCATTAACAATGGCATGTATTTGTCTATTTTGTACATCAAAGGCTAATACCGGGTCCCATATACCAGAACAACTTCGTGGCGTACCATCAGATCATCAAGCTGATCTAAAAGTCAAGGAAAACAGAATTTTGAAGATCAACTAATAAGCCTCAACATAAACACAAAACAGATCAGCAGGCTTCAAAGATCAAGCAACTTGTTTCATCAATATCAAGCCATTATCATTTGATCATCACCATCGTTTTTAGCACAATCTTCACAGATCTTGGCAGATCATCCCGAGATTAACCTTCCCACACCCCCCCCCCACCCAAACCAAAAGATTTGTTGGTGTAACCATGAAAAGGATCTTCACTTTCGAAATCAACCCAGGCAAAGGTTAATCGTTTTTTTTTTTTAAAGATCAAAGTCATTCTGTAGAGTTTGATCCGATATTGTATCGAGAAAGATCAAAGTCAATAGAGTTAGATCAATGTAAGAAAACAATAAGTACGTAGGCGATAAAAAAACCAAACGAAATGAATTGATAGAGAAGAGACCTGAAAAGGCTTTTCTTAGTTGTTCACAATCTTCATTTACAGATGGAATTGTTGCGGGCACTGTAAGAGTCGCCATTGTTTTTTTCCCTTTCTATCTCTGTTTCCTGCCTCTGATCAGAATCGAAAACGAGAAGCTGGTAGTAGTGTGTTAAAGACAACGTACGTAGCTGTCGGGATATGCCGCGTCTATGCCACGTAAATAATCTCGACGAATGCAGAAGGCCACGTCGCTACCTGCTAGTGAAGGTCATCGTCGGTTCAGGAAAGTAAAACCTGACCAATAATTTAGACCCACGTGTATCGCAATAAGATTGCTGGAAAGATATTTGCGGGTAATATGATGTGGTTGCTGATCACTCCGCTTCTGCTTTCTCCATAAAGAATGATTATAATTGATAAATGATAATGATAATGTAGATTAAACATATAAATTTACAAAATTTGTACTGTATAGATTAATCACTTCCTAAACAAAGTATTATACTTACTGTTCATGTACTCACATTTTACTGTTCTCAAACAGTATCCTTTTTCTTTTCTTTGAGATATTTGCATATTACAACGTCACATTCTGTCTGTTTGTCTTCCTTATTTGCCTTCCAATGGATCAAACTACACGTCAAAGTTTTTGTATTCATATATTTTATTTTATTTAATTTATATATTTAAAATTAAAATAATTTAATTTCTTAATTTTAAAAATTATTTTAATTTAATTTCTCCTTTAATAGCATTCAATTTTATCACTCTAAGGAATAATCTTAGCGTTGACGTGGTATATTTTGATTATATGACATCTAGTGATGTAACATGTCACATGAATTAATATGATAATGTGGTAATTCTGACGTGACACTGATATGTTACCATGTCGATGTCACAAGGCAAATAAAAAAAATTTGAAAAAAATTTGTGCCACATCATAAAAATGAAATTGAACAAAAAATATATAGTATAGGAACTAAATTGAACAAAATTGAGATGTTGAAAAACTATATTGAAAAAATTTTTAAAAATATAAAATTTTAAATAAATAATAGATATACTTATTAATAAGCCAAATCTTTAAGTATAAAAGATTTATAGTGTTAAAATATATATATAAATATTTTCTTACTTAATTATTTGATTTTACAATATATACATTAATTTATTTTTTTATAAAAATTAAGTTTGAATTCTCCTTCTATAAAAAATTTTGAAAAAAATTTTATACCTAAGGTCAAATTGCATTATGTTGGAATAAAATAATATAAAAGGACTAAATAAATTTTTTTCTTCTATTTATAATAGTACAAAAATTTAAAATTTATTTTACTTAATTTTTAACTTGAGTTGAATTCAAATTAACAAAATAAGTTGATTTAGTTACAATTTTCACAATTTACAAATATCCATTTTTTTACAATTATTCAGTCCTTACCCAATTTACCTTTTATCTCAATTTATTCAAAGTTTTTTATAAAATAATTTTATTTAAATTCAAATACCACAATCAAATTCTGCTAAATTTAAATTTAAATTATTAATTTAGATCTACAAAAAATTTAAAAATACAAAATAAAATGGTGTAAATATTTACAATTATATTTAACTCTATCAACCATAAATACAATATTTAATCTAGAAAATTTCAACCTAAAAAATACAATCTGAAATATTAAACAAAATAAAAACATAAAAAATAAAAAAATTGAAGGGGTGGAGTAACTCAGATTTTATGATTGTAATAAATGGTTTGTCACGTCCAAATTAAGCAAGTCAGAACAAAAAATTATTTTTATAATCATTACTAACACAATATCTTCCTTTTTTATTTTTTAAAAGAAAAAACTAAATCAACCTATTTTACTAATTTGAGTTCAGCTCTAGTTAAAAACTAAATCAAATAAATTTCAAAATTTTGTACTACTATAAATAAAAGAAAAAAAATTTATTTAATTTTTTTTGTTATTTTATTTCAGCATAATATAAGTTATTCATCTAAATTTGACTTTAAGTATAAAATTTTTTTCAAAAATTTTCTTAGAGAAGGAGAATTCAAACTTAATTTTTGCAAATAAGATAAATTAATTTCAATATTTTATAATCAAATAATCAAGAAAGAAAATATTTATATATATTTTTTAACACTATAAATCTTTTACACTGAAATATTTGACTTATTAATAAATATATTTATCATATACTTACAGATTTATATTTTTTAAATATTTTTTTAATTTAGTTCATGTATTATATATTTGTGTTCAATTTCGTTTCTATGACGTAGCATATTTTTTTTTGAAATTTTTTGACTTGTCACATGATATTGATATGTCAGTATGTCAGTGTCAAGCGACACTACCATGTTATCACATCGATACCACATCATCAAAATGTACCACGTCCATGTTGATATCAGCGTTGATATCATCTCTTTTAACAGTCATTAAAAAAAATAAATTAAAGTAATTTTTAAAATTAAAAAATTAAAATATTTTAATTTTAAATATAAAAATTAAATAAAAAAATACATAAATATAAAAAATTAATGAATTTTTTCATCCCTTCCAATGAATTTGAGAAACCAAACCCATTATATTAGGCTGAACATGGTATTATAATGGACGAATCAGGCACCGAACAGACTCCTTCGGTTTGGGTTTTCTTTGGGCCCATGACTAATTCTGCTGTAGGTCTTTACTTAAAAATTCAAAACTTGTCTCATATCCTATCAGTGTCATCCAGCCAATTGCACAAAGCTCTCATTGCCTAAAAATTCAAAAACTATTTCATTTTTAATAGGCGTGACTGCACTTAATTGTGTAACTTTTCGTTGTACTGAAATCTTTATTGGAATCGATGAGAAGAGTTCCGAGAAGTAGAAACAATTCACTTGCTTCAAGTCTATTTTGATTTTAATATTACTTATTACGAATACACATTTTTGACTCAAAAACACATTTATCAAACAGGGAATCTTTATTTATAATATAGTATTAACAGAAATATGTAGCTTAATTTTTTATGGATGACGATGAAGCTTTAGTCATGTACAGACTAATTCCGCGGTGATTGTCGGCGGTTTTGATTTGTACAATGTGCAATACTGTCATTTTAAAGGAAAAAATTTACTTGGCGAGAAAGTTAGAATCCCACAGGATTAGAACAATCTAGAATCAATGGGTCGATTGGTCCGAGAAGGAGCTTCTCGGTAAAGTCAACTAACGCTGGTACATTAGAAGAGAGAAGCGGCAGAAAAGAAACAAGAGAAAAAAGTGAGAGAAGTTGGAGAGGGGATATGGAAATGAGAGGGGTCGAGTTTTTGCCAAACGAATACGGGTATGTGGTTCTTGTTCTTGTTCTTTATTGCTTTCTTAATTTCTGGATGGCAGGCCAAGTCGGGAAGGCTCGCAAGAGGTACAAGGTTGCGTACCCAACCCTCTACGCCGTCGAATCTGAGAACAAAGATGCCAAGCTCTTCAACTGTGTTCAGGTTTGGATGAATTTTGCTTTGTTATAATAATAGTAATAGTAATTAGAATAGTTTGAAACAGAATCGTTAATTATTGCAGAGAGGGCACCAGAACTCGCTGGAGATGATGCCGATGTTCTTCTTACTGATGGTGTTGGGAGGGATGGGCCATCCTTGCGTGTGCTCGGCGCTTGGAGTTGTTTACATCGTCACCCGTTATTTCTACTTTACTGGCTACGCCACCGGAGATCCCCAGAACCGTCTCAGTATTGGGTCGGGTTTCTTTTTCCCTTATTGTCATACTTGGATGATTGTTTTTCCACTGTTAATTGTTGCTAATAACTGCTAACTTCTATCTGCAGGAAATATGGGTTCTTGGCGTTGCTGGGCCTCGCGATTTGCACCATTTCATTTGGAGTAAATCTGCTTCGACGATGATTTCTGACTTCAGACTACTGCAATCTGCTTTGCTACCTTCCTCTGCTTTTGCCTTTCGCTTTTGGTGTAGTTGACATAGGCAATAAATTAGTATGGACTGATATTTGCTCAGTGTGATCAAGGTTATGTATTCAAACAGCCTTCTTATGTTCATGTCTTCATAATACATTTTCAGCAGTCGCATAAATTTCTAATAATTCACAGTTTAGATGTGTAAGCTCAGTGATGGTATTATAACTTTTTATATAGTTTAAAGCATAAATCTTTATAAAACTGGTCAACCAGTTCTCCAGTTTCTAAACTTGTTGCCCGTGTTAGGAAGTCAAATTCAGATGCCTGGCGTTGCCTTGCTACATTGGATCAAACCAAGGTACAAAATATGATTGCAAAGCATGGCAATGGCACTTATATAGGTTGCTGGTGAAAACTCAGGGTAATGAATTAGTAAAATTAGAGCACCGACTGAAACCAGGTCACAAGATGTATCTAACGCAACCAGCAAATAGGAAGCCAAAGAGATGAGTCAGGCCTCAGATTCACAAGCCCAGCTGTGCCAAACTCTTGAAACACCTCACTTTCAGCTTGGGTTTTTCACCAGAATTATTTTGGAGTCCGATTTTAGAATCAAAACATTGTACACTGAAAGCAATATCATTCCAGAAAAACATATAGATAAGTTTCTCACTGGCCTTTAACTGACGATTCCTTATAATTAGTGGCTCATTGTAGCCAATATTCAGGAAGTTGAGGCTTCAGCTTCAAGACCAAGCACCTCCCCTAATGTCAACATATGGAATTGCTCCAGGAAATCTGGTCGCGGAATTGATAGATATTGGGAAACTTGTTGCATGGTTGGCCGGGATTGTGGATTGCTATGTAAGCATAAGAAAAGTGCCTTGATGAGAAAGACAATATTTGCCACCATTTGATTTGCTGGAGGTGAGATGCGCTGGTCCAGGAGATCCTTTAATAGCAAATGATAGTAAGTTGAGGATGATAGAGATGAAATTAGATCACCTGGATATCTTCCCGTTATAATTTCTAGTGCCACCACTTCGAAGCTATCAACATCACATTTTTCATTCACTTCCATTGTATATGCAAGCTCTGCAAAGAAAGAGATGATCATTGATTGCTGGTGTCATGTATATTTTCTAAGAGTAGGCAATACTAATTTTTAAACTCATAGTTGTAATAACGTTCTTGTTGATAAATTTAATTTTATTCCCAATCAAGTTGAAAGAATACAACCTAAGGTCCCAAACTGGGCACCAAGAATAACTATATACTGCTCCTGTTCAGAAGAATATGCTAATCTTCATTTTCAGCTAGCGAATTCACGTCTATAGCTTCAACTATGGAATAGGGTACTGAAAATAGCTGAGAAAATTTGGAAATTCCAAGGGCCCTGGGGATCAGCAGCTCCTTGTAAATTCCAGAGCCCCAGCAATCCCTAATTTTCCTGCTAAAATAAAGTAGCCAGGGAACTCGAACACTCAAATTATGTCATGTTTATCAATACAAATTACTAACTTAATGTATCAGCTTCAGTTATGTGCCTCTAGATTGTAAAGCAGAGAAATCTACAAGAAAAAACAAGATGATAATAAAATGTTAAGCTGATAGCGACATCCCATAAGACAAAGTCTAAAACTAATCTCGTGAATAAGTATGGTAAGGTCGCAGAATTTGGGAATTGGGTGGAGGGGAGTTGGGAGTGGAAGGTGGAGACTAGGAGACAATTATTTGATTGGGAGATTAAACAGTGGGCGCATCTGCAAGGTATGCTCCAAGAACAGCAGCTTAGCAAGGATTTCAAGGATGAGGTGATTTGGAAAAGGGAGCCTAGTGGAAAATACACATTTAAATGTTTTTGTAAGTATACTTTGTCTTCCATTGATTCTACTGATGGGATTTGGAAACTTGTGTGGGCGAAATTAGCTCCCTTGAGAGTGGAGCTTTTTATGTGGCAAATGCTTTTGGGTAAGATAGGGCTAAAGGAGGAGTTAGTCAAAAGAGGTATTCAATTGAATAGTTCTTTGCTTTGTGTCTTGTGTAATTTGGATCGAGAAACTTGTAACCATCTTTTTGTTGAATGTATGAAGATTTGGAAAATATGGATGGGTTGGTGTAAGAGTTAGGGTGTTACATGGACTTCTCCGAAAACGAATAAAGACTTCTTTGAAGCATGGAATGGGTTCCAACCTGGGGACTTTGATAATAGAATATGGAAGATGGCCTACTTTGCTATAGTGTGGTCTATTTGGAAATTCAGAAATGAATGAACCTTTAACGGTAAAGAATGGGATGCAGAACAATGCCTCCAATTGGTCAAGGTTAAGGTGGCAGCTTGGGCCAATGCCAAATTGCCAAGGGACTTTTCATCAATGTTAGATATTTACAAACAGCCTCCAATCCAAAGTTTGAATGGGAAATCAATGCTAGGGAGGAAACAAATTAAGTGGGAGATGTCGAAACCAGGCCAAATGAAATTTAACGTGGATGGAGCAACGAGAGGAAGCCCGGGTCCAGCTGGAATTGGAGGCATCCTCAGAGATTGTAACGGTGTGGTGAAAGGGACATTCTCAAAGCCAATAGGATCAGTTGACGCTAACCTTGCGGAGATCTTAGCTGTGAGGGAAGCATTTGTGATCTTCTCTACTTCTAGGTGGAAAAATGACAAATTCACTATGCATTGAAAGCGATTCAAGCAATGCGGTTAAGTGGACTAAGCAACCAGATATGGCTCTCTAGAGAATGAGGAAGTGACTGATTCAAATGGAAAGGATGAAGGAGGAATTAAATGGTTGGACGATTAGACATGTCATGCGTGAAGCGAATGAGAGAGCTGATAATATGGCTAAGCAAGATGTGCAACTTCAGTATGATATTATTCGAATATTTCAATATGTTTGGTTTTGTTTATTGTTGATTTTTGTGGATTCCGGATGAGAACTTGCAGAAAGGAGCTAGGTTATAGGTGTAGAAGGTCTTATAATTTTAGATCCCTTAGTGTTTGTTTAATGTGTTTGGACTATTATGTGGTTAGTTGATTTGGTTCAAGAGGGTTCTGAATGGCTTTACAAATGTATAGGATTTCGAGGTTAGGACGTTAAGGAATGCTGGTTGATGCCCTAAGGATGTTTATAGAGCCGTGGGCTATTTTCTTTCAATATTTTGTTTTAAGTGAGGGGAAGTCTTGTGAGGGAGTAGTGGATTTATCCAGTAGGGGTATTGCTCCCATTATCTCTTGGGTTTTGATTTTGTTGCAGATGTACCCCTGTAAAGGAATGCTTTTGTACTTGTTATTTATCAAAGTTCACCTATGCTTTTCAAAAAAAAAAAAGTCTAAAACTAATGTTATCGGTCAACAGAAACCAGAACAAAGCCAGCCATGCGCCTTAGCATTACAATTTGCAACTTAAATGAAGAGAGGGAAAGCCACCAACACCACCTTTGTAGGGAGAAAAACGATACAGGAAAAGGAAGCAAAAAGTGAGAACTGTGTTGGAAAGTGACCTTCAATCTGGAGTAATCTGCTGCTGAAGGAGTAATCTTCAATCTGGAGTAATCTACTGCTGAAGGAGTAATCTGCTGCTAAAGTCTGCTGTTGAAGGTTGGAGGAAAGCAACTGCAGTAACTGTTTTTTTAAACGAATGTTCAAGCTAAATAAAACGGAGGCACTTAAATGTTTTAAGTTTGTGAAACGATGCCATTAGTATCGTTTCACTAGCTTTTTAATTTTTTCTTGTAAAACGCTTTTCATGAGTGTCATTTTGTTAGTCCAACGGTCATATGCTTGTTTTTTTGTTGGGTTTTGTTTTCTCGAGGCTACATCTAAGGAATTACTTAGTAATGAGTATAAATTTGTTTTGTAGCTGTCATCTGGTAATATCCTGTTGATCAATGAAATTCCCAATTTTCTTTTAGCTGATGCTCTGTTCTTCTCTTTCTTCATCTTTCTTACTCAGCTATTGTTAATAAATCTCACATTCTTTTACATGGTATCAGAGCTCGTCTTCTCAAGGGACCTGTAACACTTGTTTTTGATCGAAGCATCATCAAATTCAAAATGTCTACAACTGGATTTAGTGTAGCCGCACCTCCTATGTTTACTGGTGTTAATTATCCTTTATGGGCAGTGAAGATGAGATCATATCTCAAGGCATTCGATCTGTGGGATGTGGTGGAATCTAGTGAGATGCTTGTTCAAAGCCATGCTAATTCGACTCTAGCCCAGATTAAGCAACACTCGGAGGAAGTTGCAAAGAGATACAAGGCTTTGATTAGCCTGCAAGCAGCTGTGTCAGAGTCGATCTTTGGTAAGATTATGCATCTGGAGGATCCTAAGCAAGTTTGGGAGAGCATAAGAGAAGAATATCAAGGCAATGACAGATCAAAGGTGCTGCAGATTATGAATTTGTTGAGACAATTTGAGGTAATAAAGATGAAGGAAGATGAGGGTATTCAAGAGTATACGGATAAGATGTTGAAGCTGGTGAATCAGCTCAGAATGCTGGGACAAGAAGTTACTGATTAGAGGATGGTCAACAAAATATTAGTGAGTATGTTAGACAAGTTTGAATCAAAGGTGACTTCACTGGAGGATTCAAAAGATCTGACTAAGATCTCAGTGAAGGAGTTGATCTCTACTCTATTGGCTTTTGAGTAGAGAAAAGCTCTCAAGGATGAAGACTCTATTGAGAATGCCTTAGTAGCTAAAACTAAGGGTTTGAGAGCTAAATCTGAAAGCTCTAAGAAGAACAGTGCTAAAGGCACTAATGCTGGATCTGCAAAACAAGGGAAGAATCATGACAAATTTCCTCCCTGTACTCACTGTAAAAAGACCAATCATACTCCAAAGTATTGTTGGTATAGACCTCATGTGAGGTGTCGATCTTGCCAGCAACTTGGACATGTGGAGAAGGTATGCAAAGCCAAGAAACAAGAAGTTAAGGGCAAGGCTGCAGTGGCTGAAGAAAAAGAAGAATCTGAGGAGGTATTGTTTATGGCTAAGGCAGATGATGAGATTGCTGAGAAGAGCATTTGGCTGATTGACAGTGGCTGCTCAAATCATTTGACAGGTAATGTTAATCTCTTTACTGAGCTTGATAAAAGCTATAAGGCTCGTGTGAAAATAGGTAATGGTTTCTACATGAAGATTCTTGGAGTAGGCACCATAGGAGTGAAAACTGCATCTGGAATGAAGTTTGTGCATGATGTGCATTATGTGCCTGAAGCTGATCAGAACCTACTTAGTGTAGGTCAATTAGATGACAATGGTTATGCATTATTGTTTAAAGATAGGCATTGCACTATATTCGATCCTGCTGGTGTTGAATTGTTAACAGTGAGCATGAAGAATAAATGTTATCCTATGAAGTTGTCTGAAACTAAGCAGATAGCTCTCTATGTTGAGAAAGATTCATCTGAATTGTGGCATAAACGTGTTGGTCATGTGAATTATAATTCACTGTCAACAATGAATTCAAAAGAACTTGTAATAGGTCTGCCTAACATTGTTAAACCAGAGAAGTTGTGTGATGTTTGTTAGCTTGGAAAGCAGACCAGGAAACCTTTTCCTAAGGAGAGTAGTTGGAGAGCCACAAAAAAGTTGGAGCTAGTTCATATTGACCTGAGTGGTCCTATGAAGAATCTCTCATTGAGTGGAAGTAGGTATTATATCCTATTTATTGATGATTTCTCTAGTTACTGTTGGATTTACTTCTTGAAAAATAAGTCAGAAGCTATAAAGAGTTTTTCTGAGTTCAAAGCACAGGCTGAGAACTTTACTAGTCTAAACATCAAGGTGCTAAGGACTGATAATGGAGCTGAATACACTTCAAATGAATTTGAGAAGCATCTGTCAACAGCTGGGATTCACCATCAGTTAACTGTTGCTTATAGTCCACAGCAGAATGGTAAGGCTGAAAAGAAGAACAGAACAATTGCTGATATGGCAAGGTGTTTGTTACTACAGTGTAATCTTCCTATGAAGTTTTGGGCTGAGGCAGTTAACACTGCGAACTACATTCAGAACAGAAGCATCATTAAGGCATTGGTGTTTAAAACTCCTTTTGAGATCTGGTATGGACAAAAGCCCTCTGTCACTCACTTTAAAGTCTTTGGTTGTATGTGCTATGCTCGAATTCCTGATGTAAAGAGGTCTAAATTTGATGTCAAAGCTTATACTGCTGTGCATATTGGATATAGTGACAAATCCAAGGGTTATAGGTTATATGATTTAGATGCAAACAAGGTGGTTTTAAGCAGGGATGTGGTCTTCGATGAAAGTCATTGCTGGAATTGGGATAAGAAGATTGTAGAATCTGTTTCTGGTATTCATGATGTAGAAAATCATCAACCACTGGTTGATAGTGATGATTCTGATGTTGAGGATGAAAGTAAGGCTGTGAGAGGAACAAGGACACTGAAGGATATATACAGCAGATGTAATCTTGCTGTTGTTGATCCTGTCACTTATTCTGAAGCTGTGGTGGATGAAAACTGGAGAAATGCTATGAATGCTGAAATCTCCATGACAAAGAAAAATAATACCTGGTTACTTGTGGATAGACCAACAGATCACAAGACAATAGGAGTCAAATGGATATTCAGAACTAAACTGAATCCTGATGGCTCGATAAACAAAAACAAAGCCAGATTGGTTGTTAAGGGATATGCTCAGATTTATGGAGTTGATTATCTGAAAACCTTTGCACCGGTTGCCAGACATGACACTATCAGAATGCTTGCTGCATTAGCTGCCAAAGATGGGTGGAAGATATATCATTTAGATGTAAAGTCTGCTTTTCTAAATGGTAATCTGTCTGAAGATGTTTTTGTGGAGCAACCTGAGGGGTATGTTGTACCAGGGGCAGAGGACAAGGTTTGTAAACTGGTTAAGGCATTATACGGTTTAAAACAGGCACCTAGGGCCTGGTATGACAGGATAGATGCTTATTTTTCCAGTCAAGGTCTACTGAAAAGCACAAATGAATCGACTTTGAATGTGAAGATATCTGATGGTACTGCAAAGTTAATTGTTGCTGTATATGTAGATGACTTACTAATCACTGGATCTGATGGTGATTCATTGATTGATTTTAAAAGCCAGATGATGAAAGATTTTGAAATGACAGACCTGGGATTAATGACTTATTTCTTAGGTATGGAGATTCTGCAAACTGGTGAGAAAGTGTGGTTACATCAGACTAAGTATGCCAAAGATCCGTTAAAGAAGTTCAATATGTCAACTTGTAAGGCTGTAGCAACTCCATTGGCTTTTGGAGATAAACTTTGTAAAAAGGATGGTTCTGCAGCAGCTGATGGTTCAATTTACAGAAGTCTGATAGGTTCATTGTTGTATTTGACAGCAACTAGACCAGATTTGATGTATGCTACATGTTTATTATCCAGGTTCATGCAGGCTCCTACATTGATACATTTTAAAGACCTGGGGCTGAGTATCCCAAGGTGCCAGCAAAAGAAGTCCAGTTGGATGAGTCAGGTTTTAGAAGGCTGGCAGTGCCAAAGTCAGAGATGTGAGCCTCGTATTCCAAGTCCAGGAGACCATTTTTGCTTGATATGTCCCGGTGGACTACCGGAACGGAGCAATCATGATGCATGTAGGATAAGGCATATGACACACACTTTATAACATTCATCCTTTTGATCCAATCGAACTTCATTGCTTTTTCCTCACTGCTTAGCAACATTGCCAAGCTCCCATCTTCAAAGAACTCACAAGCCAACAAACAGTATTGTGGATGCCAACAAATACCATAAAGCTTCACAATGTTGCGATGTCGTATCTCAGTTAACACATGAACCTCACTTGTAAAAGCTTTTAGAATGGTCATTCCAGCTTCTGGTGGTGTGTGAAGTTTCTTAATGGCAAGGACTTGACCTGTTCAGCTCAGCTTTGTATAAACTTCCAAATCCTCCTACTCCAATACAATGTTTTTGAGTCAAATCCTTCGGTTGCTTTAAAGATGTCGGAATGCTCCAGTTTTCCATCGTAGCTCCATATTGTGATCTGCTCTTCTCTTGATTCATTTTCTTTGTCCCTAAGTCTTTTCCAAGAAATAACGGTATTCCAACTATGATTAATAAAAGAGCTAGACAGCCAAAGAGTAGAACTAAGATCAATAGGACTCTGTTCCCCTTTCTTCCTCGGGGATCTTGGCTTGTCAACGGGCAAGGGTTCAAATCAGGGAATCTCCACACAAGTCCTTGCTATTTCTCAATGATTCAAATGGAGCCTTGCTAAAGGCTTTAGAATTTTGAAGACGACCTTCAAACTGATTATAGGATATATCAACAGATGTCAAACTCAACATGTTGTCAAAAGTAGATGGAATAGAGCCAAAAATTCTGTTGTGGGAAAGATTTAATGTCTCCAATCGTTGCAGTTGTGCAAGCTGAGACGGTAGCTTTCCTGCCAAAATGTTATGAGTAAGATCAAGAATTTGGAGGAATTGCAATTTGCCAATCTCAGAGGGGATATCTTCATTAAATTTGTTCCTACTTAAATTCAAGTAAATTAGATTCGAGCACTTTCCTAGTTGACTGGGAATTGAAGCACTCATACCGTTTGCTGCGAGGCCTTATCAGATAGCATCTGAATTTCCAGGGGAATGCTACTTGACAACAGGTTATCATCAAGCAAAAGGATGGTCAATGATATCAACCTTCCAAGTTGCGTTGGAATCTCCCCTGTTAGATGATTTAAGGAGAGATCAAGTATTTGTAGCTAACGTGCTTCCCCAAGGTTAGGTGGTATTTGACCAGAGATGTTATTATTGGAAGATTTCGAGCTTGTCAAATTGTGGCATTGTCCCCAGTTGTCAGATAGCTCTCCAAACAGTTGGTTATAACTTAAATCAATGTAATTCAAGTTTGGATACGTGCCAAAACCTTCAGCTATGTTTTTTTTTTTTTTGAAAGGTGCCTTCAGCTATGTCTCCACTGAGCTGATTTTGTTCAAGCCTAATTCTTATTAAGCTGGTGTAATTTTTCAATGTCTCTGGTATGGGACCTGAAAAATGGTTGTTTTCTACAGTGAGTATCTCAAGCAATCCACCAAGGCATATGTTTTCAGGTAAATTTCCAGTCAATTCATTCTCAGCTAATTGAAAACTTTTGAAATGGGTAATGTTTATTCCTGAAGGAATCGGACCAGAAAGCTCGTTCATAAAAAGGTGAAGTCGGTCCATGTTGCTTAAGTTTCCTATGGAATCAGGAATTTTACCAGTGAGACTATTATTCCACAGTTGAAGCTGATGGACAGATCTAAGCATTCCTAACTTTGCGGGAATGGGACCAGAAAGTTCGTTGCTAAAGAGGTAAAGGAATGATAACTTGGTTATGTTACATATGGAAGAAGGGATGGTACCAGTAAGATGGTTCCTTACTAAATCAAACAAGTCAAGAGATCTTAGCATCCCTAATTCTTCAGGTATGGAGCCAGAGAGTTCATTGTCACCAAGATATAGATTAACCAAGTTGCTCAAATTCCCCATAGAAGAAGGGATATTACCTGTGAGTTTGTTTTCATGCAAAATGAGTTGAGAAAGTGATCTCAACTTCCCTATTTCTTGCGGGATGGTGCCACTTATATTGTTATGATCCAAGGAAATGTGGCCAAGACTTGAAAAGAGGCTTTGTTCTGATGGAATACTTCCAGAAAGACCATTGTAAGCCAAATCAAGGAAGGAGAGTTTGGAAAGATTACCAATATATGAGGGAATGGTTCCAAAAAGTAAGTTTTTCCGAAGCTCCAATCTAACTAAGTTGGGAAAAGACCAGAAGTTGAAAAAATGAAGTGTACCTTTTAAACTATAATTTCCTAGGCTGATATTGGTGACGCTGCCATCATTGTTACAAGCAATTCCAACCCAATTGCAAGGATTGCTTCCATTCCATGAAGACAGAATAGATTGGCTTTGGTTATCAAGACTACTTTTCCATTTTAGAAGAGCCCTTGCTTCCTTCGCTGCCTCTATTTCTTGATCTCCAGCTATAGCAGCTAAGGAAGAAGTTGGGGAGAGAAGATAAATTGAAAGGAAGACAAAGAAATAGATTACAAGCAATAGTTTCTGAACAGAGGATGCCATCAGAAGGGTTATGGAATCAAACGAATAAGAATACATAGCTGCATGGAGAGGTACTTATTGAAAGCTTGGGGTCAAAATACTCCAACAGTATTGTTGGATTTTAGGCACTTAATAACGTTAATGGACTTTAAATTTAAGTGGTTGCGAGTAGCTTTCATAGTTGACTAATTTCGTGAAAACAAGTCCATTCCCATTTGCAGATTTGCTAAAATCTATTTAATTTAATATTCTTTTAACAGACACAATGTAAAATACATCAATTCAAAAATTTTGATCATTAATATCCTGTATGAAAAAAATACATATTACAGTTAATAATATACCTTTTATATTTTTTAATGATTTATATTGTATAAGAAATAAAATTCAAAATAATTAAAGATTATAACTTCAAGAAAAAACAATTTAAAAGCAAACCAAATCAAACAATCTTAATCAACAGTGAAGAATTTAGAATTTCCTTTCTTGCTAAGGTGGCAAATATCTAATTTTGTGACTCGAAAACATGGTCCAAAACCTAACATGATTTAATTTAGAAAACCTTATTATATATATGATGCAAACACGAACATATCTAATACGAAATTTATTCATAAAAATAGACCTTTCTATAAATTCTAGAATAGATACCATTCAAAGGGTTTTTTTTGTCCCTCATCCTAGATCTTATATTAAATGTCATTTATGCCAGTAAGGAAAATTCTTGTGTGTGTGCACCCAATGCCTCTGTTTCTCAACCCTAATTAACCCATCTATAGCACCGGGGGATATGCATCACCATTTATTTGTAATGTTATTATATTATCATCAAATTCCAAGTTCTAAACTTTCCATATAATTTTATTTCCTACATCAGCATATCTAGTTTTCCTTGTCCACCATGTTTTGCAATCTTAAACTGATAGGTAGTGAACCAGAACACATTTCACATACATCTGAATTGCTTTATCTGTAAAAGCCTTGGGATTTGTCATTGAACCAAAACGAGTTGAAAAGGCAACTTAATTAAGACCAAAAATTTCGAGCCGACCGTAGATTTCTTTCCTACGGAGAGCCAATCATTGAGCAGCTTGTGCCAGCATATGTAGTTTTCAGTTTATAAACAAGGAACGGGAAAGCAAAACCGACATTTGTACTGTGGATACACTGATGGATTGAAAGTCAAAAGTCCTAATAAAAACGTATTAATATCTGTATGGTTTGACCTTTATTTCACAAAGGAGACTGACTCACAGCTTTGAATAAAAAAGAAGCGTAATTAATTCAGAGTTTAATTATTTATGGAAATGCAGTCTGTATAGTTGCATAATGCATATTGGATGGCGTGGTAAATAGCCATGCATGTATTGGAGAAGTATTCTGTCTTTATTTGAACCTGAAAATAGACAATATTGATTGCATCTAATTAAACTTAATTATTCCTAGAAATATAAGTGAGTTACAATTTCTGATGTAGCATATGACATAGTATAATGACAGCTAAAATGAGATTAAAACTTTTAAATGAAATATAGAAAATAAGTTCCATAATGAAGGCTACCTATCCTGTATCCTCCATGGATAGGTAGCAATCTTTAAGTACAAAAAAAAAAAAAAAGTTCCATAAGGAGGGACTGTTTGCTTGGAAATTAAACTGCAAAGTTGATATATGATCACTTCAAACATGGATATATGATCCATGGAAACCTAAACTGTTATATATCCTATTTCCTGTGCAAATTGTGTTTAATAATGGAGTTAATTAGGAATAACATGGAAACATATTTAAAGTAAATTATTGCTCTTAATTGAATTGTAATATATTTTGTATTTGCTTAATTTTTGTTTAAAAGAAAAAGAAAGAAGGGGTCGTGTTCGACATTTTCAATCACCATATTCCGTTCTAATTGATGCGTTTGAATGTCAAATACTGGCATCAACAATTTCAGACTCATCGATATAAACATCTGTTAAATTTCCCAAATATATTTTCACGTGGCTTTGCCCTCTTTGCGCTCATCTTTAGACAATTCGATAGCAAGTCCTTTAAAGGGTCCATTTCTAAATTTGGGGGAGGGGAAAAAGAAGTCCATTAATAGTATTTCCCATGGGCCTAAGGCTTCCACCAAGACATATCCATGCCCATCTCGTGTGGCCCTTTGGCTTCATTCAGGGGCCTTACTTCGACAGCCTTTACTCTTTAGCTGGATTTCTTTGTTTCCACCCACACAACATTTCATTTCTTGTATCCCAAATGATCCAGGTTAACATGAGAAATTCCACAAAAAATTATTGAATTTATGATATAGAGATTGAATTTTTAACATTCAGATGGTATAGGGACAAATATTCTGCAGTAATTATGGTATTGGGCTCATTAGTGGTTCGAAAATTCAGAATTGCATAGCGATGTTAGCCTCTTGAGAAAGTCATCTTTAAATTTGTTCCCTTCAAAGCCTTGGAATGTTCAGCTTCACTTCCCTAGCTAAATGTCTAATAGGGGGATATACATAGACTTCTCTTTGTGAATTAAGTTATGAAGAAAAGATAAACCAGACAATTTAATAGAAGCTCCTAACTTTCAAAACGAAATATATATTCTTACATGTAACTAAGAACAAGTAGCTTGGTGGGCACCATTTTTTTCTGTATTCAATTACTATAATAGAATTAATGATGAACAGTTACACACAAGGGTATGAAACTGCTCTCATTGGAGTACCAAAATGTTTATGACATCAGGGTACCAAAATTCTAGTCCTTTTACCTCTGATCGTACACAAAACTAAACAAACAACATTCAATCATTACCAAACATTTCTAAAGGGTGGCCTCTTAGATGTAGATCCAAGGATCCTAGCACCAACTAGATTCGGTCGGCAAAGAGCTGAGAAACAGTGTACATGGTCGGTCTAGATTCTGGATTGTTATCTAAACATGAAAAAGCCACCTTCATGATGGATACGAGTTTGTTCTCAACTTCTGGCAGTGGAGGCGAAAGCCTTTGGTCCAACACATTGTTCAGTGGAAGGTGCACTTCAGCAGATAAAAGCGATAGATTGGAGAGAAAATCACCCGGATACGCCCCCATCATCACTTCCAACGCCAGCACACCAAAACTATACGCATCGCATTTTTCAGTCACTTTCATTGTGTAGGAAAGCTCTGCAAAGGAAAAGATAAATAGTTAAATAACAACAGTAATCACACACTCAAGCATTTGACTCATTACTTGATGCATGATCTCTCTAATTAAAAATATGCTATGTCATTTATGAAGCTATAATGAAATCACCTGGTGCAATATATCCGTATGTTCCAGCAACATTAGTCCAATTGGATGAGTCTGGATTGAGAAGCTTAGCAGTGCCAAAGTCTGAAACATGAGCTTCAAACTCCGAATCAAGCAAAACATTGCTGCTCGTTATATCTCGATGAACAATCGGTGGTGAACAGTCATGGTGCAAATAAGAGAGGGCGTTAACTACACCTTTTACAATATTCACCCTCTTATCCCAGTCCAATTTTTTAGCTTCTTCATCGTTCCTTAGAACAGAAGCCAGGCTACCCCTTTCGAGGTACTTATAAACTAAGAAGGAATGCTTTCCAAAGGAACAAAAACCGTAGAACTTCACAATATTTCGATGGCGGATTTCAATTAATGCCCTTACCTCATTTAGGAACTGCTTTTGATCTGCCATTTCACCACTATGCAATGGATGGACTTTCTTCACGGCTACAGTGTCACCCGATGACAGTTCTGCTTTGTATACATTTCCATTGCCTCCCTTCGCGACGCAATATTGAGCATCGAAATCCTTGGTAGCTCTAATGATCTCTTCATATAGTACTTTTCCATTAAAGGAAGATATTGAGAAAAAAGTTTCATCACTCACACTGATTTGTCGTTCTTCGTCCGCATTTTTCTTCCTCTTTTTGAAGATGGAAAACAATGCAACTGATGAAATTGAGAGACCAGCAAGTGACAAAAGAGGGAATAAAGCTGTGAAGAGGGTCTTGTGGTTTTGACCCTTCCTAGAAAAAGGTGTGCAAGGTGGCAACCCGCTAACATTGCCACACAAACCTTTGTTCCCTCGTAATGCTTCTATTGAAGCATTTTGAAATGCTTGGTTGTTGGGAATGGGACCCTGCAGCTCGTTATATGCTATGTCAACAGAGGACAAGCCATGGAGCAGCTCAAAAGAGGCTGGGATTTCACCAGAGAGATTGTTGTAAGAAAGATTTAAAACCGACAAGCTCTGCAAAGAATGAAATTCCACTGGGATCTCCCCTGAAAGCATGTTGTGACTCAAATCTAGCAGATTCAGATGAGTTAACTTGCCTACTTGAATCGGAATTCTTTGGTTAAATTTGTTGATGCTCAAATTCAAGTAGTATAATTTGGACAAATTCTCTATATTTTCAGGGATCGACTTGCTCAGTTGGTTTGCAGACAAGTCAAGATATAAAAGGTTAGATAAAAGTCCTAGTTCCAGGGGTATACCACCAGAAAGTTGATTCCCGTTCAAACAAAGCGCAGTCAAAGAAGTCAACTTTGCAATTTCCATTGGAATCTCCCCAACTATATCATTGGAGGAAAGATCGAGGAGATGTACCTGACTTGAGCTTCCAATCTCAGGTGGTATTCTGCCAGTGATATTGTTCCTTGCAATAGATAGGGCCTGTAAACTTTTGCACAACCCCCAATTAGACGACACTTCACCATAAAATTCATTGTCACTTAAGTCAATGAATTTTAAGCTGGGATAAACGCCAAAATCTTCAGATATATTCCCAGTTAGTCGGTTTCCTCCAAGGTAGACTCTAAGCAAGCTCGTGCAATTTTTCAACCCTTCAGGGATTGGCCCCACAAGATGGTTGTCATTTGCTGTGAAGTATCGAAGTGTTCCACCACGGCAAATGTTTTGGGGCAAATTGCCGGTCAGTTGGTTATGGTCTAATTCCAACATGGTCAATTTCATCAAATTTCCTATTTCTTGAGGTATGGAACCAGAAAGTTTGTTGTCTCGGAGGAACAAAGTTTCTAAGTTTCCCAAATTACCAAATGAAGCAGGAATTGAACCATTGAGTTGATTTTGACTCAACTCTAGATAAACAAGGGCTTTCAAGTTTCCTATTTCCTCAGGAATGGGACCAGAAAGTTGATTATCATAAAGTTGGAGACGTGTAAGGAGTCTCAAGTCACCTAATGAGGTCGGGATCAAACCAGATAGATTATTTTGATAAAGACATATCTCAGTGAGAGATTTCATATACCCTAATTCAGAAGGGATGGATCCAGAAAGATGATTGTGAAATATGTAAAGCACAGATAGCTTTTTCAAGTTTCCAAAAGTGGAAGGGATGGGACCTGTTAGATGGTTGGTGTCCATGTGAACTTCAAACAAATTCGTGATGTTTCCCATTTCTGGAGGAATGGGACTAGAAAGGAAATTATCATCCAGACATAAGGTCACAAGTTGGCTTAAGTTACCAAGAGAAGCAGGAACGGAACCAATTAGATTGTTGGTGGACAAGGTAAGCTCCGTAACCGATTTGAGCTGACCAATTTCTTGAGGAATTGAGCCATTCAACCGATTTTCGGCAAGGTGGAGGGTCTCAAGATGTATAAGGTGGCCAATTTCAGGTGGGATATGCCCGGACAACTTATTGGACGATAAGTCAAGGTAGGTGATTTTAGAGAGCTGACTGATTTGAGGTGGGATTGTGCCATAGAGTTCATTGAAACTAAGATCTAATTCTGCAAGATTAGGCAAAGATGAGAATGGAAATGTATGGAGCGTACCTTTCACACCATAGCCAGTGAGGTTAATCCTCATAATGGTGTCAGCATTGCGGCAATGGATTCCAAACCAAGCACATGGATTTGTTTTTGTTTTCAGGTGGGTGGAAGTATTGGGTGCAGTAGCAGTAGAAATATTCCAAGAAGGCAAAACAGACTGGTTTTGGTTTTGAATGCTGGCTTTCCATTTGAGGAGTGCCAGTGCCTCTGCTGCAGAGTCAGAAGCAACATTAAGTGAAGAATATTGTAATGTAGTCACATACAAGAGTAGTGAAACAAGCAAGGCTACCAACTTCATGATTAAAAAACAGATGTGCATGCAAATAACAACCTTGACGTGATGTATATATATAAACAATTGCAGTTTTCCGTACGTCATAACTAACTAGACGAAGTCTTTCACCCATTTTTGCTCCAGGGTTGACTTCATTTCCGGTCAGTCCTTTCAATGTGAGAAAAGTTGACGAGTTCAAGAATTGGATTTAAGTCTTTGTCTGCTAGTAATGTATGTTTGCCCGTTGAACGGCTCAAGTCAAGTAGTGAACTTGTTGTTCACGGTCACTACCCCCTTTTAGGCTGAACGTATGTTGCACTCTCTCTTTCTGTTTTCCTTTGTCTTTTTCTTTTACGAGCCCCTGGATTCAGATATCACACAATATAGAAGCATTTCTTTCTCCTGTTTTGGGCCCAAAAGCATTTTCCAACAACCCATTTGTAATTCTGTCAGAGATGAGTACCTTGGGTCGAGTGATTAATGAACTTCAAGATGGGATTGGTTCACGACCAAGTATGTTGTCATGTTAGTAACGGAAATGTGATTTATCATGCTCCGATAAGAAGAAAGTTCTTGTACATTAATAAAACTAGCAGACTTTAAAATGTCACATGACTACATATGACTTGCAGTAAAAGATGTAGATGTTTTTATTTATTTATTTGGCTAGTAGATGTTAGTAATTTACCGTTCTTATATATAGTAGATGTTAATAATTTGTCTCTATATCTTGTTGAGCTTGAATTATTTTACTTACAATGCGCTCTCAACCACATCCACTAGGCATGAATCCTTTCATTCTCCATTTCTTGAAGCCTTCTCATTCTCTATGCACTTACGAGGTACTTGGTTATTCCCCATTAAGAACAAAAAACAAAAACAATTTGAATATATTCAAGACTACATTTGTTTTTGGCTACTTGATACATTAGTACTCACTGTAATTTATTTGTCTGAATTCAATTAGCTTTGAAACTATAATCTCAAAGACTTTAATCAACCAGAGGCCAAAGTGTTAGTATTATTGTCATTAATTCAAGTTTTAATTTTGGAAACAATTTCAGCCAATTGATTGTTGCTGCAAGGTAGCGGGGAAGGGAAAGTAAATGGAAAGCTTGATCATTCAAAGCTTCTTGAGAACAATTTCGAATATCTCTTTTAATTTACTTGGTTGAAAATCAAAGCACAGTGAAGATCAACTTCTATGATTTATGAAAATTGGAGGAAGTTATTTCTATGATCTGTGATTCTTCTTTCAGCAGCAAGTCTCCCATGGGCCTAAGGCTTCCACCAAGACAATAAATGCCGAATAATATTGGCATATCGATGCCCATCTTCGAGTGGGCCTTTGGGTTCATTCAGGGGCCTTACTTTGACAGCCTGCAAACTCTTTACCTGGATTTCTTTGTTTCAACCCGTACAAGATTTCATTCCTTGCATCCCAAATGATCCAGATTAACATGATAAATTCCAGCAAAGACTTTCTTTCAGTTAAATGCAGAACACCACGAAACCAGTCCAAGACTTAGACCAAAAAATTTCCCCAAATTAAAACATGTATTTTTTTAAAGATAAAATGCCCTTATTTTTTAAATTTTGATTAAAATTACACAAAAATTTATTAATTTTTAAAATAGACACTTCGTCTTAAAAAAATATTTTTTACTTGACATGCCATTAGTCAACAGTTAACATTTTTATCAATTTGTTGATGTGATAAAAATAAAAAAATAATTTTATCATTGATTAATTTTTATAATTATTATTATAAAATTTTATTATTTTTTATTAATTAAAAAAAAAACTCTTCATTAGGGGCATCGGAGCTCTCATGGGGAGCCCGATCGGGCTCCCAAAGGGGAGCAATGGTGCTCCTCTTTCTTGAGGAGTTGGGTCTTATTTTTTATATTTTTAAGAAAATATAATAATAATTTTTTAAATTAATAAAAAAAATATTTTAATCTGTTCATTATTTTTATTAATAATTTTTGTACCTTAGAGTAAAGTGTCTATATCAAAAACTAATAAATTTTTATGTAATTTTAATTAAAATATTTTACTTTTAAAAAAAATACACATAGAAAGTTAATTAACTAATCAAGTTACACTTAAAAAAGAAGAAATCACTTGAAAAGATAGGTATCTCGTATCCGGACCATTTTCCATTTCTACAAATTAATTAAAATAGAATCGTACGTATGATGTGTCCTCGCTAATGCAAAACCAGAGCAGGCAGTAATAACTGTGTGTATATCTTGTTTTTATTTAAATTAATGAATTCTGAAGCAGGTTTGAGTATTAGAGAAAGGTATTAGCATTAATGTACCAAAAAATAAAAATGAATTGCCAATTGGCATTATTATCCAATACATACAGCGACGAAATTCAATAACTTTATGTACGTAGATGTTTACACATTTATCACATATCCGTTTAATCGAATATAATGTTAATTTAGTAATTTAATATTGACCTCCTAATTTATATAAAGTTAGATCTACACATAATCAAGTATACAAATTCTTTTGTGTAATGTTTATATTTTTCGTAAAGTGTAAAATATAATTCAAAAAATTAAATCTGTAATTTTTTAATGGCGGTCTTTTCGGTGGTTTTCTGGAGTGCGTTCCTCTGATGTTGGTGCGCTACGATCCCATCTGTTGAGGATCTTTGCGATGGAGGCTTCTGTGGGCTCAGCTTTGGAGGGGTGTTGGTTTTCTGGGAATTGGCAAAGCCTTTACTGCACGTTTGGTACAGGGAATAGCTAATCTATTCACTGTCTATTCCCAAGGGAATAGCTTACCTCCGTTTGGTATGGCAATATCACAAAGAATAGCTATTACTTAGTAATAGCTATTCTCTCAAAAGGGGTAAAACTCAGGCATAGTTAAATTCGAGGTTTTTCATGGTTTTTGCTATTCCGTGATCATGGGAATAACTCTGAATTATGATATGACTAAAATGTCCCTTATTGTTTAAAAATATTACAACCCTAGACCTATATATATATTCTCATTTTCCCTTTTTCTTTCTCTCTCTTCTCATTTTCTTTCCTTTCTTATTCTCTCTCTAAGTGGCATCAACGCCGGAGATGATGTTAGTGGCGGCGGCGACGGCAGCGAAAGCGACGGAAGCGGCTGTGACGGTGATTTTATGACCGAATATGGTCGGACCAGGTTACGTCGGAGATTTGGCCAGATCTGGCAGCGGGAAGCACCGGATCTGGTGCTTCCCGACCAGATCCCACGGTTGGATCTGGCACTCCACAACCAGATCCAGCCGCAGGGAAGCGCCGATCTAGCGTCGTAGTGGCCAGATCTGGCCACATGGTGCGCCAGATCGACGTTTTGTTACACCAGTCGTCTTTCCGGCGACCGGCTCATGAAAAAGAAAAAAAGAAAAAGGGAAAAATGGAAATAAAAGAATAAATTATTTATAAAATTTAAAATATTAATATTTTATATATAATTTAA